>NW_015164669.1:1021905-1022061 GCF_001447785.1 Gekko japonicus
AGTGCCAATACTTCAATACCAGCTAGATATATAGAAATTATCTCAGCACTTTGAATAGATTTATTGTTTTATATTATATTGTCATTGGTTTATACCACATTTTGTAGAAATGATGCTCTTCCATATGTTATATAAATTACCTTTGTTGATGATGCT
>NW_015164669.1:1022161-1046346 GCF_001447785.1 Gekko japonicus
AGTAGAACATATATATATATATATATATATATATATATATCAGTAGCATATATCAGTAGAACAAGGTATACAAGTAGGACACTGTATTACAAATGCATTGAATAAAATAATAGGTTACCTGTACTTTTCCTTGGCGTAGCAGCATGGCAGATTGAAGGAACTTCGCCACTTTCTCAATTACTTCAACAGAGGAATCATTCAAAAGTTTGTAAACTTTATGGGAATCTGAAAAACCCATCATGTTGGCCAATATAGAGTTTAGATATTTAGAACGTATATTTACATAAAAGTGACATCGCAACAAAACATATAAGACTGTCTCAACACATCCAGATCC
This sequence comes from Gekko japonicus, assembly GCF_001447785.1. NCBI lineage: Eukaryota > Metazoa > Chordata > Lepidosauria > Squamata > Gekkonidae > Gekko > Gekko japonicus. The sequence continues at coordinate 1,022,499 of NW_015164669.1, forward strand.
CCAAGGGCAATGTCTAGCCGCATATGCGGTCTTATTGAATCTGCCAAATAGCATGGCAGATGGATACTGCAACAAAGATTTGGATAAGGAACTGGACCAACTGCATGCCTTCTGCACCCCAAAATAAGGTTTGGACCACTATACATCACACACACACACCACATTCAGGGGACTCCGCCCTTTGAGAGGACATATGCTATTTCCTTGTCCAAAGCCCAGTTCTTGTGCCAGCTGCTCCAAAGTGGGGTGTCCCTGGGTCAAACAGACATGCAGGAACTGGGGTCATGCTACACCCCAAAAAGATCTTTGGACTACCCCAAATCACACATCCCCATACTCCTGTAAAAAGACATACAGTGGTGCCTGGTCCAAACACTGGTACTGGCATCACAAACTTTTATTTGGGTTCCTACCCAGAAGTCTGTATTGCAAAAACTTTTTGAATAAGGAACCGCTACATGTCCTCTGCTGCCCAAAATAAAGGTTGGACCACCACATAGCATACATCCCTACCTTCCGGGGACTCTATGCCTCTTTCTGATCCAAAGCCCAGTTCTTATGGTAATTGCTCCAATGTTGGGATCCCCAGGACAAATGCACATGCAGAACCTGACGCGAAGTTCATTCAACTGCAGACCGAGAAGTGGCACTCCTCAGAGAAACTTCAGGGGGAGATTACAAGCTGAGATTGCTGAACTGAAGCTCATGCACAAGTTCAGAATAAAGGACCCACCAGGGCTGAATGAATTCTTATCTCATACAAATGCTAATTTTCTACACCCAAGCATTTCCCTGTTCTCATGAAGCTCATATTCATTGCTCCTTTGCATCCGGACCCCTTTCTCTGCAACACCCTTCCCACTTTCTGATTGGGATATAATGACTTCGAGATTTCCATTTCAACTTGTATCTGACCAGGTGAACTTTGACTCTTGAAACCTCGGACCTCGAAAAGACTCTTGGGCTGATTTTGCACTAGAGCTGCCTCGATGTTGCGCCGCCATTTGCCTCGATACTATTGGTCAATTTCACACCTGAAGCTGCGGGGCAGCATTTGACCCATGGCTTCGCCCGATTTCCTCCACAGTTTCATGATCCTCAAAAAACAGGATTATGAAACTGTGGGGGAAATCGGGCGAAGCCACGATTCAAAATGCAGCCCCGCAGCTTCAGGTGTGAAATTGACCAATAGTATCGGAGCAAATGGTGGTGCAACATCGAGGCAGCTCTAGTGCAAAATCAGCCTTGGTCTTCTCTAAGGTGCTACTGGGGAGAGTCTGTGTATGTGGAATGCTCAGTGATTGGGGAGTTAACCTCGTGTGACTTATGCAAGTGTCCATGGGATGCTTTGGGCCTCAAAGAACTTAGTAAATATGACATAAGGTGGCTGTTTGTACTACAATTACATTTTCAAAGCCGTGTCAGGAGATTAGTAAACATGCATCTTAACGTATGTGGGGTTGGCTCTTTACATCATTGTCTATCTATGGTTTGTGAAAATGCCTTGGAAAACTACACATAATGATCCCACCTTTGAGGACAAATCATAAGTGCATTCTTAGAACAGTATCCTTTGCTACAGGAAGAAGGCTATCGAAAGACCACTTCCTTTTGGGGAAGGATAGCAAGTAATATCATACAGTTTAGGAAACGGTTACATAATTTTTGGCATTAAAACAGAAGGGGACCGAGAACCAAAACAATTCTAAAGGTTCAAGAAATGGAAACATATCATGTCTATAAGAAGCATGAAGATTCATATTCTTCTGTCCAGTGTGATAAATGCAAGGACTGGTTTCCGCCAATGAACATAATCAATCATAGTTAATGTTACCCAGCTAAAACAATGTTTTGTTCAGTCTGTGAGGTCACCAAGTATACTGTATTTAGCAACAATAATGTAACCAGGGTTAATACATATGGAGAACAAATAAATGCTCAAAGTGCATGCCTTAATCTCAGTGCAAGTAGTTTTGTGCATTCATAAACTGTAGTAACATCTCATAATAAAGACACAGAACTTGAATGAGCCAATGAACATGGACCTGTGTTTTCTGAAAAGAAATCTCTGCTCAGTTCTATTGAGAAAAAATGGCAAAGAATTGTTGATCCTCATCCTCATGATTATTCAAATGTCTATGGAAGAAAAATCCTGATGTTCTGTTTAGTTTCTCATAAAGTCAAAAGGAAAAAAAAATGGACGGCATCCTTCCTTTCTCTCTACCCCAGCATGTACAACTACACAAAAACCAATAAAATACAATACAAATACAAAGTTGTTGGCATAACTTATAACACAGGAAAACATTTTGTTTGCTTCCACAAATCTGGAAAGAATGGCCACTGGCATCTTATGTGATGGACTGAAGGAACTAAAGAACTCAGGACATGGCAACACAGAGGACATAGAAGCTGTGTTCAGCAATATTCTGAAAAGATGTCCATTTCCCAGCTGCACTGCTGCTGCGAATCAGTCATGAACCTAAATGTTCCCTCCACCTCCCTCAGGAGGGAAGACTCAAATTTCCAGAGACACGTCATAAAAAGGTATCTGAAACAAGCAGGCTGTTCCATTTTTTCTATGATTTATTATTTCATATTCCATGTAAACTGGTCTGACAATTAACTGTACTGTGACCTTTCAGGGTATTATGGCTACCAGTGGCCACAGGGAATGCAAAGATATTCTTTTGACCCTTAAACACAAGGGTTTAGACTTGGTTCCTCCTCCACATTCTCCTCACTAGTCCATTACTCCTTGGGGCTTTCAAGGTTCACTCCCAGGAAAAGTCCCCGCACTTCCAGTCTGAGTAGCTTTGACATACCTTGGTGACAAGAATAGAAAAGCTACTGCTACCATAGGAGCCACCATCAGGCCAGGCACTATGCAAGAAGGAGGACAGTTATGATTGGGGACAATAAACCTACAGATACCATAGTAAACATCAGTTTTGGATGAACTGATTGTATGTTTTATACTGTTTTGTTTGAAATTTTAGCCACATTGGTAAGGGGAAATTGAAAATAATAAAACAACTTTCCAAGTGGCTGGGGGTTTGCACAGCACGATAAATAACTTTGAAATAAGTACGACTGAGAGGCTGGACCTAGGATACCTAGGGCAAGAGAAAGTAGAGATCTCAGCAGTTCTAATATGAGGTTTTTGTAACAGAAACTGTATTTGGCCCACACACCACTTCATGCATGTTGGTGCCACTTCGGAGCAATTAGCACAAGAACTGGATTTGGAACAGGAAGCTATATAGGTCCAGGGGGCTCCCCATTTTAGAACAGTGACACAAGAACTGGACTTTGGACCAGGAAATAGGATACATCTTCTTGGAGAGTAGAGTCCCCTGAACGTGGGGGTATATGATGTGTGGTGGTCCAGATCTTATTTTGAGGTGCAGAGGGCATGCAACCATTCTAGTTCCTTATCCAAATCTTCTTTGTAATAACAGACTTTTTGGTGGCACCCCAAGTAGAAGCTTGTGGTACCAGAATCAGATCACCACTCTGTCCTCTTGTAGGGGACAGTTTCCAGAGTGTGGAGATGTGTGATTTATTGCAATCCAAAAATTGTTTTGAGGTACAGCTTGACCCCAGTTTCTGTCTCTGTGATTGTCCTTTGAGTGCCTCACTTTGGAGCAGCTGGCACAAGAACTGGGATTTGAACCAGGAAACACGGTTATGTCCTCGCGGAGAGCAGAGTCCCCTGAATGTGAGGGTGTAAGATGTGTGGCAGTTTGAACCTTATTTTGGGGTGCAGAGGGCATGCGGCCATTCCAGTTCCTTACTCAAATCTTTGTAATATCAGATTTGTTTGTGGCACCCCTAATAGAAGCTTGTGGCACCAGAATCAGTGTTTGAACCGGTCACCATTCTGTCCTCTTGTAGGGGATAGTTTCCAGAGTGTAGGGATGTGGTATTTGGGGTGGTTCAAAGATTGTTTCAGGGTGCAGCTTGGCCCTGGTTCCTGTATGTCCATTTGTCCTGGGTGCACCCCACTTTGGAGCAGCTGGCACAAGAACTGGCCTTTGGATGAGGAAACAGCATATCTCCTCTCGAAGGACAGTATCCCCTGAATGTGGCGGTGTATGATTTGTGGTGGTCCAAACTTTATTTTGGGGTGCAGAGCTTTTAAACTATCCTCAATGTTTTTGGTTGGATTCACAAGTAAGTCACGAATAAGGGACTGGGAACCAACTTCAGCCTTGTACATATTATACCTGTCACCTGATCGATTCTCTGTAGCAAATTTCAGATTGGTGGGGGAAATCTTCCTGAGGAATAGAAGTTTCAAGCATTAAATTGGTAGCCCACTGTTTAACCAATGTTCTGTAATTTACAGAACCACCTCCAAAGCTCTATAATCCTTTTAATTAGAACACTATTGACTGTTTCCATGGTACCTTTATTGCATTCTTTTACTTAGAAGGCTAAGTGACTATTTAGCATTGAACTGTGTTTACAGGCAATGCATATTTCTAAGACATATTTTAAACAATTGTTTAATGAATGAAATATGCGATAGTTATTTTGACTTGTGTTCAGATTTATCCTAACGTGCAGCTGCAGTTTGGCATGCATTCATTTGTTCTATTTATCTTAGTGGGTGGATCCATTTTAAGCAGGAATAGTTTCCATGTACCTATGGAACAGTAACATGGCCTTTAAAAAAGGCACCTGCTCAGAAACATCTTTAAGCTCATAAATCACTAGCAGCAAGTTGTGCTTTTTTGCTGCAGGTAATCCGTATAGCTCTAGAAAGTATTTATTCTTGATCTTTTTTTCCTCATCTGATGGGTCATTGAGCAGAAGTTTCATACAATTACTAGTTTGACAATTTCTTTAGGTAGCTGTCTGACACATGGAAAGGCCTTTAGGCAGTTTGGATTGTGGTTCTGAATGTCATCGTTTAGAATCTTACACTGACTGAAGCATAAAGTATTGATGCAGGATTGTTTGGGTTTTCTTTGTATTGTTCTTTTGTGGCCATCAGAATTGGTGTTTATTTTTATTAAAGTATTATTAGGTTTTATAACCATTTGAATTTTGGATGGGGCTGAGGCTAAGTGGTAGAGCCCATCTGCGTTGCATGCAGAAATTTCCTTGTTCAATCCCTGGCATCTCCAGTTAAAAGGACTTTTGTAGAGGGTGTGAAGGAGCTGTGGTGGCTCAAGTAGTTAAGACGCTGAGCTGCAGACCGGAAGGTCGGTAGTTCAGCAATTCGAGACCCGAGTGCCGCATGACGGAGTGAGCTCCCGTCTCTGGTGCCAGCTCCTGCCAACCTAGCAGTTCAAAAGCAAGAAATTGCAAATAGATAAATAGGTACCACTTCGGTGGGAAGGTAACAGCATTCCATGCGCCTTGGCGTTTAGTCATGCCGGCCACATGACCATGGAAACGTCTTCGGACAGCACTGGCTCTTTGGCTTGGAAACGGAGATGAGCATCACAACTGTAGAGTCGGATTTGACTGACTTTTGAGCAAGGGAAACCTTTACCAGAGGGTGTGAAGGACCATCCCTTGATACCCTGGACAGCTGCTACTAGTTAGAGTAGATAATGCTGATCTTGGTAGATCATTGGTTTGACTCAGTATGAGGTAGCTCCATGTCTTCATGTTAACTGATCGAGTTTGTGATCGAAGCTGAAGTGGTTAGATCCTATGAAACATCCAGCACGTTAGGTTTGCAGAGGTGGCTTTCCCATATTGCCCTTGCTCCAGCTCCCTATTAGTCCTCAAAAAGCAGGTGTTTAGGCTTGAGAGAAAATATCATATGACATGTGGAGGACTGGAAGGGAAATAGAGTAAAATCACCCTATCTAAGCTTGCAAGCAGGGCTGGCCCGAGGTTTTTTGTGTGCCATAGTTGGGGCTACCTTCTGACGCCCCCCGCACATTGCCAACCTCCAGGCAGGGCCTGGAGAGAACTTAGTACAACTTCTCTCCCCCTTTGGAGGCTCCAAAGTTGCCTCAGCTCTGCCCAGGGCCAGAGGGAGCTCGGCCCGCCATTGACTGCTGGGGTGGCTGCAGGTGAGCCGGGTGTCATGCCTGCCCTTGACTCAGCCCCAGATCCAGCTCCTGACAGCCTAAGAGGGGAGGATTCAGTGCCTTTAAGAGCTGAAGAAGCATCAGGATCTGCACCTACTGTAAGTGCAGAGGAGGATACACAGCAATCAGAACCAACTACAGGACGGTTTACACCTGGGACTGATCAAGCTGTAAGCAGCTCACCATCGGCATCTCCCCCACCTGTAAACCGGCTTAGGGATAGGAGACGTCAAGATCTGGCTAGCAGATGACAAGAAGCACGCTCAAGAGGGTGGAGATCCTTGAGCCCTGAGTTTTAACAGAAGCCAGGACTTCGCACAAAGGTGCTAATGGGTTAATGAGCCAGAGCACTATTTAGTAGGGCCTCTGTCCATGAGCAACTTGTGCTTGCAAACTAGTTCATAGAACCAGAAGCTCTGCACCTTGGCTCCTGTCTGACTCTGTGGCTTTTTGGATTCAGTTCGTGTTTTGGACTTCTGCTCTGGCTACTGACCCCCCGCTTTTGAACCTGACAACGCTCTCGGCTTTGATCTCTGGACTATGACCTCTGGTAACGTTTGACCACGGCTGTGTCTTGTGTTTTGGGACTTGTTAACACTCTGCTGACTGCTTTCCCGGCTGACCCTCGGACTTGTACTGTGACTCCCTCTGTCTGCCTGCCTCCCTAGCTCTACCGTGACACCGGGCAGAGAAGCGCACTGAGAGTGGCGCGGGGACGAGTCCAGGCCGCTTCCAGGTGCCTTATGGCCACGAGCACCCTCCCTCCGGCCAGGGCTCCCGTGCCCGGTGGCGGCGAGGAGGAGGAGGAAGGGGCCCCTTGTCAAGAGGGGAGCCAAGGGTGGGGTGGGGATGGCGGCACCGGCACCCGGGCTATCCTCCTCCCATCCCCAACCTACCTGGCGAACTTGGACGGTTGGGCTGGGAGAGCTCAGGGGTGCCAACGCTGCGCAGCCCGCTGCTCCTCCAGCTGAGTCTCTTTCCTCTCCCCCCACCTTCGCTCTCTATTTGTGTGCATGTGGTTATGGTTGTGGGGGGAGGGGAGGAAAGTGAAGGGTGGGCGGGGGAGTGTGTGTGTTTTGGGGGCAGGAGGGAGAGAGAGAGGTTGCGCCGAGGAGGTGGGGAGGATGCAGGGACTGTGGGCACCTCCTGATGATTGGCTGCAAATTACACTGGGAACAAGAGGCGTGCACGGGCCATCGCTCCGCTTTGCCTCCCCAATCTCCTCCCTCTGGCACGCTCAACGCAGTGAGTGGCCACGTTTTGCTGCCCCTCCTTCCTTCCTTCCTCTCTCCCCTGCTTCCCTCCCTCTCTGGCGCAGAGAGAGAGAGAGCGCACGCACGAGAGGGGCAGGCAGGCGGGCAGAGACCAGGGCCTCGAACCCCGTCGCCTTTCTTTTCTCTCTTGCTGGGAGGGGGGCTCAGCTGCCGCGGGGCTGGAGGGTGCAGCCCCAGAGCACTTTCCGCCTCTGCTTGCTTGCTGGCCTCCTCCTCCTCCTCCTGTGGCGGGGCCCGGCAGGGAAGCCATCATTCAGGGCTTTTGGTGGGGGCTAGGGGGCTTTGGCGCCCCTAAGGGCCAGCCTGCGCTCTAGGCAAATGCCGGCCCTGCTTGCAAGGGATTTTATCAACTGTTGAAAGAGCTTGGGGGTTTAACAGGGGCAGGGGAAAGCAGGAAGATCCACCTTTGCAAACTCCTTGGTGAGCTATATGAGCCCTTGCAAGGCTTAGATCAGCATAAGACAACAGAAATTTTATTCCTGGTTCAGGATACTTTGTCAAAATAGGGAACTGGTTTGGGTTAAGGGTTTGTTTGTTTTTCGTAACGAATATTACCTGCTGATTAGCATACAGAAAAACTGTACAGTCCAATCTTTAATTAATCCAGAAAAAAGATTAATCATTAGGATGTTCTTGGCAGCTAAGAAATTAAACTAAGTCTTTCAGACTGACAGTGCAACCATAAACAGAGTTGTGGTTGTGGAAAGTGCCATCAAGTCACAACTAACTTATGACGATCCCGTAGGGTTTTAAAGGCAAGAGACATTTAGAGGTGGTTTGCCACTGCCTGCCTCTGTGTCACTACCCTGGAATCTCTTGGAGGTCTCCCATCCGAATACTGTCCAGGGCCAACCCTACTTAGCTTCCTAGATCTGATGGGATCAGGTTGTCCTGGACTATCCGGGTCAGGGAAACAGAGTTACACCCATCTTAAACTGATTGATTCTAATGGTGTAACTCTGCTTTGGATTGCAGTATGAGAATCTATTTCCCTAAGCACCAAAGCCTAAAGACCTCCCTAGTAGGGATCGAGACTTGACCATTGGGATTTTCTTTGGAGGTACCCCCTTTTTAAACTGGTTGACTCTAATGGATTTAGAAGAGTGTAACTCTGAGTAGGATTGCGATGAAAGGATCTATTTCCCTAGGCACCAGAGCCTAAAGACCTTCCCAGTAGGAACTGAGACTTTACCATTGGAGTTTTATTTGGAGGTAGACTGCAAAATCCATGCATGGCAGACAGTGGCATGCCTGATGGGCTGCAAAACTTTTCCCTCCATATTTCAGAGTTCTTGTGATTTCTATTGAATGCCTGAACTGGGTCAGAAATCCCAGAACATTAACTCTTTGCATCAGTCTTAGGGAGTAAGACAATCATTACACAAGGACTAAGGTTGGCGTTTGAACCCAGGAATATTGTCAATGTCAAAGGCAAGTACAAAGCAAGAACAACAAGAGTAGAAGACTAGACTAGTGGCTAATCTCACAGGACTGTAGGACTGGAGTAGTGCTTTTGGCTGACAGCAGGGCTGGACTAACTCAAGCTTTCCTAATGGAAAATTATTTGACACAATAAGTTTATTTTGTGAGATCCTAAAAACAACAGATAATTTCCTTCTGCCAATCTACTGCCCTCTTCCTAAGGATATTTTGCAGCTTCCTTAAGCTGGCTGGGTGAGTCCAAATAAGCCAGGACATCTCATGCTCTTCATTAATATTGAACAACATTTTTATAAAGATTAACTGATCATATTGCTTATACAGTATCTGTTGCCTCCAAACTGAGACATGATTTAACTGTTCTTAACAAATTACAGCTAAAATCCTAAACATATGTGTTTCTTTAAAGTATACAACAGGATAGCAACTTCTGAGTCCAGCTGACAGTCTAAAGGAACATACTTTCTTTATCAAAGGTCACATAGGGACAAAAATATCAAGTAATATTAAAAACTGTTTTATGTCTTACCCAAAAAGAATCTCCTCTGAAAGTATTTATCATAATGATAATATAGAATCTGAGACCCACTCAAAAAGAAGTCAGAATAAAACAAGAAGTAGCTATTTGTCTTACCTGCAATCATTTTTATGTGAAATATTGTCAAATAATGTTATCGTTTCAGGAAGATGTATGCTTGATCTGTCATATATTGTGATGTGCCATTTATAAGCAGACAGAAAGCATCTGTGTGGACTCTGGGGCAATAATGAAATAAAAGCAAAAAAATTGGGAAAATTATCTTGAAATATTATATTAATAAATAATCAATGCCGGTATATTTGGAGTTCATAATGGAAAGGAATAAATAAAAGAAATATAAGACAAAATGGATTATCTTGTATGTGCAGGTCCAAAGCAGATAAATATGCCTAGTTACATATTTCAAACTAGTTAGATGTTATGAAATCATTAATATGCATTAAATTAGGTTAAGCATTTTAGTTATCTGTTCCCAATGTTTGGGGTATTAATGGTTTAAAATCAGGGCAGATGGGAGGTTCTTACAAAATTAGATCTTCCCCACAGAGAACATTTTGGCTACAAAGGCTTTTTGAATTGCCATCTTGTTGTTATGCATTTATCCACATGCATGTTACGATCTCACCACAAGACATTGCTATACACAAATAACTGTATTCTTAGAAATGACTTTGACAATATGGGCTATTTTTTGCACTCAGATTTTGATTTCCAAGTACAAAATGAGCATGCAGTATGTACAATGTGAAGTCATGAGAGGCCCATGCATGCATAAAATGAATGTTCCATATATGTGAAAAGCAACTGAGAAAACATTGAGTCCAATATCCACATATATTTGCTATGGAAATTGTGCATGTGAATACACAGAGCCGTGCACATAGTTACAAAGAGTGAGATCCAAAGGTTCTCCTCTATTCATGCTGGTACAAGGAGCAAGGAGCCTTTTACTGGAAAAACACATCTCTTCCATCAGACTACAGCTGTTGCACCAGGGAATGATCCTTGCATTTGAGGAAGTTTCTGCCATTAGAGGAGTAGATCCTTTGGTCGAACCCATAGATTATGTACTCCATGCAAATAGTTACATTTCTTCACAACATTCTGCTTGGATTGACAGCATCAAGTATTTTGCGGATTAATAACTGTATATATGCCATTAATCAGTCAAACAGAAGTAAAGAAAAAATATACTGCTGTAAACCAGCTGAACATTTATGTTTTTGTATCAACAGATTCTTAAATGGCTCCTGTTGAAATGACATACTTAGCTTTCAATGGATCATGTTCAAAGTTTTTAACCTATCTCCGTCTTATTATGAAAACATCCCTGCTTGGAGATTAATTACCATATGTTGAGTGATAACCTGATGGTTTGTGTGGTGTTCTTATGCGCTTGAGCAGGAATTAATTAACCTCCAAAATAGAATCTCCTGCACAAATACGTGTAGCTACAGGATAATTAGCCTTTGCGTAGCCTCTGGGTGACCAACAAAATAGTTAACTTCCACAAGTGCTCTTTTTAAAGCATCCCTCTACCATCACAGGATGAAATGACACTGCCTTGTGTCAGAGCTAGAAATGTTACTAGGATCAGGCAATATATCTGGGTCATGATTTCTTGACTGCAAGTAGGATCAACATGGAAGTAAATACACATACATATCAGAGAATGCATTCCTAGACACCCTCCTCCCCTAGGACTGACCATTGACTTCACCCAGAAATATCCTGTGGAGAAAGCGTGAAGGGGCCAGCGAAGGGAGAGGCTTTGTTCTTTCAGGTGCCTGTCTAAGAAAGGACAGCATAAGAACAGAAGAGCCCTGCTGGATCAGACCAGTACTCCATCTAGTCCAGCATCCTTTCTCACACAGTGGCCAACCAGTTCCTCTGGATAGCCAACAACAGGGCATAGAGACACCCTGACCTGGATAGCCCAGGCAAGCCTGATCTCTGAAGCTAAGCAGGGCCAGCCCTGGCAAGTACTTGGAAGGGTGACCTCCAAGGAATACTAGAGCCGGGATGCAGAGGCAGGTAATATCAATGCCACCTGTCTGAAATGTCCTAGCCCCACTAGGGGTTGCCAGAAGTAACCATGATTTCCAGGCTCGCAAGCACACACACACACAGTAAATACCAAAAATAACAACAACAACACACAGAGACACACAACAGGGCATAGAAGCCGAGGCCTTCCCCTGACATTGCCTCCTGGCTCTGGGATTTAGAGGTTTAGTACATCCCAATGTGGAGGTTCCCCTTAGTCACCATAGCTAGTAGCCATTGATAAACCTATCCTCCATGAATCTATCTAATCCCTTTTTAAAGTCGTTTATTCCTATGGCCATCACTACATCCTCTGGCTGTGAATTCCCTATTTTAATCACTCTCTGTGTAAAGTAGTATTTCCTTTTGTCCATCCTGAACCTAGTGCCCATAGGGTTGCCAGGTCCTGCGGTCTTACCTGCGGAGAGTGGGAGAGAACTTTCGAAGATTGGGGGGGGGACATCACTGTGTGCGATGTCCCCAATGTGATGACATCACGTGGAAATGACATCATCATGTCGGGGGCGATGCAGCGATGCTCTGGTATTTTGTGCAAAACTGTGGTTACCAGAGCATCACCGTGTGACATCCCCAGTGTGATGATGTCACTTCCGTGTGACATCATCATACTGGGGATGTTGTGTCGGGTTATGGCAGTTGGGGCAGAGCTTCCCCTGCTGTCCAGCTAGCTGGCCGTGGACAGGAGCCCACAAAATCGGAGGATCCCCCACTCCCATCTGAATGCTGGCAACCCTAAGTGCCCATTAGGTTCATTGGATGCCCTCAAGTTCTAGTATTTTTGGAGAGGGAGAGACATTTCTTTGTCAACCCTTGCCACTCCATGCATAATTTTATAAACCTCTACCATGTCCTCCCTTAGTTGTCTCTTTTCTGAACTGAAAAGTCCCAGATTCTTCAGCCTTTCCGTATAGGAAAGGTGCTCCAACCCCCTAATCATCTTGGTTGCCCTCCTCTGTACTAGCTCCAGCTCTGCAATGTCCTTTTTTAGATACGGTGACCAGAACTTTATACAGTCTTCCAAATGAAACCACAACATAGATCTATACCAGTTCAGTTCAATTTATTGTAATTAGCCATTGGCTGTTACAAGACATAGATCTATACAGGAGCATTACAATATCAGCCATTTTATTCTCAATCCCTTTCCAATATAATCCCTAACACAGTTTGCCTTTTTCACCGCTGCAGCACACTGGGTTGACACTTTCACTGAGCTATCCACTATGACCCCAGGATTTTCTTGCCTCTCAATCTCAGCAAGTTCAGACCCCCATTAGCCTATACTTGAAGTTGGGATTTTCCCCCCAGTGTGCATCACTTTACGTTGAACTTCATTTGCCACACTGTCACCCACTCACCCAGTTTGTGGAGGTCCTCTTGGAGCTCCTCACATTCAGTCTTGGTTTTCACCATCCTGAATAATTTTGTGTCATCTGCAAACTGGACCACTAAACTACTCACCCATAGTTCTAGATAATTTATGAATAAATGAAATAGTATCAGCCTCAGTACCAATCTTTGTGAGATCCCACTGCTTTCTTCCCTCCATCGTGAGAACTGTCCATAGATTCCTACTCTTTGTTCCCTGTCATTGAACCAGTTTTTAATCCACAAGAGAACCTGTCCTATTATCCCATGACTGCTAAGTTTACTTGTGAGTCATTGGTGAGGTACCTTGTCAAAAGCCTTTTGAAAATCCAAGTATTTGTCTACCAGGTCACCATTGTCGGTGTGCTTGTTCACTTCCTCAGAGAACTCCAAAAGGTTGATGAGGCAGGACTTCCTTTTTTTAAAAATAATAATTTTAATTTGCTAGTTTAAGTGTACATTAACATCGTTCCATTGTTCCATTTTGGGTATTTTTAACATTTTCTCCCTAGTCCCTCCTCCCTCAGTCTAATCTTCTTCTTTCAGACAGGAGCACAGAGCTTGTAGCTTCCACTGAACGTCTTGTTTCTGTTCCTCTTTTATCCAGTTCAAATAAAGCAACCATTTTCCCTTGATCCGCGATGTTCTGACCTCCCATGGCAGATCCTGGTTGATTGTAGCTATTATATCTGACTGGACAAATACAAACAGATAATTATTCCAGGTTCTTTCTGTCCATTTGCTTTTATCTTTCCACCCTTTTGCTATCACTGCTTTACTGGCTAGTATCATTGCTTTCAATAAATCTTGGTTCTTTTTTCTCTATTGTCTCATTACCTAGAGTGCTCATCATCATCGTTTCAAAATCTATATTCAGCTTTACCTGAAAAAGCTTATCTATTACTCTCAGTATAATTTTCCATAATTTTTTAACCTCGTGGCATTCCCACCACATGTGGGAGTACCATCCTTTTGCACTTTTACAATGCCAACAGTTTGGGCTTAGTCCTGAAAACATGTTAGCTAAGTTCCGTTTCCCTAAACTTATGTATTTTTATTCCCTTAATTCCTTCCATTCATTTTTTTGCTTTTTGTTCTGTAATTAAAGTTTCTGTACTCCATTTTCCTTGAAGGTGACCTATTATTCCTTCTTTATCTGAGGTCATTTTCTTATATATTACTCCTGCTATTCCTCTTTTAGTTTTTTTCATTAATTTATATATCTCTTCTATTGGTTCTTCTATATCCATGTTGCTATTTTCAATTATCTTTTTAATTTTTGTATGTAAGCCTGCAACTTTTAACCAGTGTTTTGCGCCTACTTTCTCTTCTAGAACTTGGAGTGGTTTTAAAGTGTTCGCATACAACAAATCCTGTATTCTACTGTATCCTTTTTGTTTAAGTAATTCCCACCATCTGTAATCTGTGCCTACCTCTTCTAGAGTTTCTAGTGGCGCCCATCTAGATGTTTGTTTTAACCATTTTGACTGCCACTTCCTCCAAACTATTAATGTACTTTCCCTAGGTCCTATATTCAATTTAAAATCTTTGGCCTATTTGTTTGTGAAGATGCCAAATCGTCCTACTCCTTTATTCACTTTGTTTTCAAACCTAACCCATTTCTCATTTCCTTCTTCTTTTATTTCTAATAATGCTTTTAGCTGAAAAGCTTCGTAATAACATATTATATCCAGTACTCCCCATCCTAGTTCTGAATTATGATAATATACTAATTATATATGGGGTCACCATACATCAGCAGAAACTTGATGGCACCTTACACACACAAAAGCAATTTCAACAATTCCTAGAGGAAGCCATCCTATGCTTTATGAGAGGACAGAGTTTGAGGGTGAGTGGGTGCTTGTAGCCTGCTGGAGATTGGGGCTTGCAATCAGCCCCAGGCAAACAGACCTTGCTCAATGAGTAACAAATGAGACAAAAGACTCAAAAAGACCCTGACAAAACCACCACTCTTAAGCAGGCTAGAAGCACCAACTCACCCTCAAACTCTGTCCTCTCATAAAGCAACCTCAGTTAATACTCCCCAGTAGTTTAGCAGTTCTAGGGAACAGTCAAACAAGCATAAGTGTACGTTGCAGAGCATCTGGTTTCATTTCTGGAAAGGTTCATAGCAAATAGTTGTTTTGCTAAGCAAGGTTTAGTCCTGTCTGTACTACCTACTATGCCCTTTATTGAAGTCTGTTAATTTTCTTTATGCTTCAGACTGCTTCTTCCTCAATCTTCCTCATTCAATGGGTGACCTCAAAGTAGCTGTTTTATTACAAAGGGACTTCGGGAACAGAATGGAAAGGGAAATTGCTGAATTACAAGTTATTACAACACTTGGAACAAAAACCTCCTCAGGACTCAACAGGGATATTGGTTTCTTATCTCATTACATATGCTAACTCATTCAGTCCTCATATATGTATTCTCAATAAGAAGGACTATACATCCTCTGTATTTTAGTGTATTTCTTTTTCAGAATAGTATATTAGAATACTGAATGTAATACAAGGAATATTGGGATATTTTGCTGACATGACACTGCATCCACCTCAAAAAGTGCTGTTAAGTGATCTCCACACCTGGGAAGAGAGAATGGAGATTCTTGGTTTGCTTCCCACAATTAGAAAAGACACCTTTAGACATGTATCTGCTAATTTGAAATATTTATTACTTTATAACTATTGATCTTATAATCTTAGCTTGTTATTTTTGACTTTGCATATCTTAAACATCATCGTGTTACATGTTAATTTGCTGTTCAGTCCCTATCAGTTTGAACCTTACCTACCCTGCAAATGTATTTGAAAAAGTGTACACGCACACGAAAGTTCGTACCTTGATCAAACCTTTGTTGGTCTTAAAGGTGCCACTGGACTCTAAATTTGTTCTCTTCCTCAATCAGTTGTTGTTTATCCTACTTAATTACACTTTTGTTTATCTAAGAGAGGGGCTGGAACCTCTGGTTGTCTCTCATCATCCATTATGTTCAGAGGGTGCAGAGAAACAGGAATTAAGGATTTCTGACAGAATTTACATCAGACCTCACTCCATGCAGGACCCCAGTGGGCTGGATAAAGGAAGACAATCCTTTAGGTATCCTGGCTGGAAGGTATTGGGGGCCTTAAAGGTAACAACCAGAAATTTGAATTGTGCCTCAAAACAGATGGTAATTAGTGCAGGTCTTTCAACACAGGGGTAGTATAATCACTGTAACCAACTTCTGACAGTAGCCTAACCATTGCATTTTAGACCAATTTAAGGTTTTGAACAACTCAATGGGGCGGCTTCCTCTAGGAATTGTTGAAATTGCTTTTGTGTGTGTAAGGTGCCATCAAGTAGCTGCTGATGTATGGCGACCCCCAGCAGGGGACTTTCAAGGCATGTGAGAAGCAGAGGTGGTGTGTCATTGCCTTCTTCTGCAGAGTCTTTCTTGGTGGTCTCCCTTCCAAGTACCACCCTGATTAGGCTTCTGAGATCTGATGAGGTTGGGCTATACCATACTGCCTTCCCTCCCACTTGAAATTGCTTGTCTATTGTTTATGCTACAGTGTACATGATTTATGTATATGTGACTTATTGGTGCTAGTATATTCCTCAACTTTAAATGTATTTTGCTTCAGTTCCTTTACATCTACACTTTCCCCTCTTTCTTGATGCTTGTTCAACTCAAGACTGTTGCCGTCCTCTCTCTGTCCCCTTCACAATTCAACCTGAACTGTTGTCCCCAAGAATTGTATCTGTGTACACACAGACTAGGATACCTTGCCTTGGGGTTGGGAGTGAACATCAAAAGACCATATACATGTAGCCCCCTCTGTCCCTTGGTTACACTAAAGGATGGGATTGAAGGTAATTTTGGACTGTAACCTTGTGGTATAGGTTATATATGCCAACAATGTGTTTAACAATAAACTGTATCAGCAATCAACCCTTTTTGCTATTGATATGGTGCAAAATATTTGCATACAGAAAGAAAGTCGTAATTCAGCTAAATATTTTAAAGACCCCTGCTAGGTTTAAGTTATTAGAACAATGTGGTTTAAAAGTCTCTATTTTCCTTCAGTCACATCATATAACAAGTTAACAGGATAATGCTCAAATAGTACATTATTTAGACACTTTGGAGTACATTTTCAAAAGTTTGCGTGGGGTTTTAGCCACAGGATTCTCATTAAGCTCAATGGGAGCTTCATAGCTAAAAACCCACACAGCAGTTTGAAAAAGCACTCCTGACTGTGCTGGAGATAGACATGGAGTTCAAGTGCTTGAGGCCTGGGTAAATAAAGGATAGTGCAGCTCCTTCTACAGGGCTATCATTAGGACTAACCCCCTCCCTCACCCTGACTCGCCTTCCAAATCACTCTCTGTTGGATTCTCTGCCCTTTGTTCTCACCTTTTCTGAAGAGGAAATACACTGAAAATTGCTGTGAATAAATAAAATGCTTTGATGCATAAGCGATGAATGTCTTATTTCACTCGGTCCTGCTATGCAGCTGTGCCTTTTTTTTACATCATCATCTTTTTATAAAGTTTTATTTTCCTTCAACCCTATTGTCATCCCTTGTCCCTATAATCTTGCCTTCCTTCCATTTCATTAACTTTTTATTTTTATTTTGTGAATTCAACTGTCTTTCACTCTATGGCAATAGCTTTCAAAATGCATTGCTAGGAATCTTAGGGTCCTCAGACTCTTGTCCGAGGGATTCACCATCAAAAGATAAGAAAAGGCAAACAGGTTTTGCTTAAAGGTATTTTGTCCACCATTATCAAATTTTCCTCCACTGTACATGAGAGCAGGACCAGTTCCAGTTTTTTGTGGGCTCTGGATGACAGAGTACATAACTGGGCCTATCTTGCCTTTCTTCTTGATGCCACCCCTCTTCCCCACATTGCCTTCACCCTTCCTATTCCAACCTCACCTTCGCTGTTCTGTAGATGATGGGGCAGGGAGAGAGGGAAGTAGGTTGTTCTTTTCTATCAGCATGTTCTACCCTGCTTTCTCCCTGCTCTGTACTTCCTGCTGTATTCTCATGGAGCAAGGGCAATCAGGGAAGTTGGCAGCACCCAGATGGCGGTGAGGCCTCAGACAGCTTTCAGAACCCAGGAAATGCCCTGCCTCACTAGCTGCTGATGCTGGCCATGCAGGACAAAACATTCTAGAACAACATCCTCCATTTCTACAGAGTGACATTTACGCCAAAAGGATCTGCCTGATGCCCTGCATGAAGTAAGCAAGACCTAAGAACCTGCATCAGCAATCTTTCAGGACACAGGGTTTTCTCACAAATAAATCAATGGCCCCAGTCACACGGGCAGGAAAATGCGGGGGGGAAGTGTGGCTGTTTGCCCTGGAGCAAAATAACGCACGGCTGCGCGATCAGATGTCCCATCAAGGCCTGGGTAAAGGGTCCCGTGGTTAGGGGGGAGGTGCCGATCACAGGACAATCCTGCGGCACGGCAAAAAAGCGGCCTCTCTAGCAAAAGATTCTGGGTTTAACCCCTTCCAGGGCTGCAGAGGAATGCAACGTGTCCTCCGTCCGGTCCCCTCCAGGAGGAGCTTCAGCCAGGCCGCCCTCCCGCCGCACCCCCTGCACCTCCCCCTCTGCCGCCTGGTGCAGAGAATTCCTCTTGAGCAGGCCGAGCCAGGAGTGGGGGGGGTACGGAAAAGAGGAGGGGGCTGTGTTGTTTGTTTTTAAACGAAGTGTGCGCATGTGCCGTTGGATGCTTGTGCGCATCCCGTGGAGACTTGAAAAAAAAACCTTTTAGCGACGGGACATGGGCGGGTGCCGGATGCCACGACCTACCACTGGAAATGCGATCAGGCGCCCGCCCTTGCCCCGCGGTTTCCAGAAACTAGTACCTCGGAGGTACTAGTTTTTTACCCCACATCTTCGGCGGGAAGCCTCGGGTTTGCCACGGGAGCTCTACGCTTCCCAGATGTGGCGCTGTGATCGTGCCCGGAAAATCCACCTATTTTCCATCTCTGTAGCATGGCTACTGCTCCGTGTGACCGCAGCCTATGATGGAAAGGTTCCCTTAAGGTCGGGGTGGGGGTTTCCTCAGTTTTCGGGTCTTCTCCCCACCAGCAGCCAGCTGGTTGGTGTGGGAAACCTACAGTCATGTCCCTGCATGACTTCCCCGATGTGATGATGCCACCCGGAAGTGATGTCATCATGTTGGGGATGTCACATGGGGACACTCTGGTTTAGGGCAAAATTATATGGTCGGTTTTACCATAGAGACCACTCTGCACAGCATCCCCAGTGTGATGACATCACTTTTGGGTGATGTAATCACATCGGGGACATCCGACAATGCCTCCCAAATCCCTCTGCAGGAGCGATGAGGGGACCTGGTGACCCTAGTGGGAACTAGTTCCCTAGGGCATAGTTCTTTTGCTGAAGTTTTGAATGAAACTATGTGTCCTGGGTCAGAGCAGACTCAGCCGAGACTAGAAGCACAAAGTCAAGAGTTCAGTCAAAGAGTCATACACAAGGGAAGCCAGCCAAGGGTCCAAGAAGCAGAGTCTGAGCAGGTCCAAGAGGTGTAGTCAAGCAGGTCTGGGGTTGAAGCCAAAGGTTCAGGCAGAGAGAAACAGGTCCAGATGGTCTGGTTGCACGTCTCCAGAAAGTTGCTGTGCTGGGTCTGGCTGGGCACCACCCTTCGCTGAAAGCTGGATACGCAGTCCAAAAGCAAGACGAGAAACAGAGCCGAAGGTCAGAAAGCCAGGAAATCAGTCAGAGTTTTCAGGAGCTAGGAGCGAGGAGTGGAGGTTGACAGCTGGGACTAAGTCCGAGAACGCACCGCTGGAGAAAGTATTATGGATGCCGCCGTTATCCCGCCCCAGAAGATCAGGATACAGTGAGCATCTACAGGCATCTCTCGGGGCTTGGGACCGACTTAGAACATACCTGGTCTCTCCATCTTCACCACTGCAGACGTTTTTGGGCCAGAGCTAGTTTTGCCCAGGGGAAGATCCCTCGGCTTATCGCTGCTGGAGGAAGCAGGGCCTTACCAGATTTTGTGACATCATGGCTGGAGGCTGCCTACATAGTCAACAAGAAATAGAATGTAAGTTACAGGGACAGGTATCCTGGTTTGAATATGAACAAGTTAAACACTTAGTGTGTCATGACTCGCATACCCCTTTGCCGGATACGATTTTGCGCCCGTTTGAAGATCTTATGGCGGCTCAGATCTTACCTAATAGGGGATTGGTGTCAAAAGTGTATTGTCTTCTTAATTCTCAACATAAAGAAGAACAGACTGGATATCAAACAAAATGGCATAGAGATATTGGTCAGTTGCTTACCTCCGAACAGTGGACTGCGATCTGGTCTTCTCCTCTTTGCCGCTCCCGTTCCACCAATATTCAAATGTTAACGTATAAACTTTTATTTCGATGGTACCTGACACCGCATCAGCTGCATGGCATTAACCCCGCGATCTCGGACAGATGTTGGAAAAATTGTGGGGACCGTGGCACCTATATTCATTGCTGGTGGGAGTGTCCCAAGGTCCAGGCCTTCTGGAGAGAAGTCAATGCCCAAATACTTTTAATTACAGGTTGCGCCCTCCAACTACAACCCTCCTTGTTCCTTTTGAATCACTGGGGCCATCCTGCCCCCAATGGGCTTATGAAAGAGTTGATAGAATTGTGTCTTGCGGCCGCTAGGAATGTTATTGCATTTCATTGGAAATCCAAGAAGACGCTGCTACTGAGTGACTGGTTCCTGAAACTGTGGGACTTCTTTTTACAGGACAAAGTTTCCACTAGCATCCTACGATCCGAAAATCAACCCGTTCCTGACAATCTTCAAGAAAAATGGATGCCCCTCTTGGAAGCCTCAGCAGCACATAAAATCGACACCTCCCTGTTTGCCCTGCATAAACACCAGGACTTGCTTTCATATTTTTAACTGTTTTTTTATATTGAATTAAAAAAAAAGGTCCGAGAATGCACAGTTGCTCCCACACCAAGGCAGGTGAGCGGGCTAGTTTATGACAAGATCCTCCCTTCCCTGGGAGTCAATCTGCAAAGACTCACAGCCCCTCATGTTGCCTTTGCAACAGCTGAAGTCTGGCACTCCTCCTTCTGTCTTGCACATTCAGATGCTGGGGTGCCCTGCATCTGGGACAATCAGGTGAGCTAGGTGGGGATTCTGGCCTTGGGGTGTCTCCAACTGGGGGTGCTGGGCCAGGCTCTGGACCAGACTCGCCCTCTGACTGCACCTCAGTCTCTTCACCTTGCTGCCTCTCCTGTGCAACTGCTGGGGCCTCTTCTCCCTCAGGTTCTGGTAAAGGTTCCTCTTCTGGGCTGACTCCAGAGGAGGCTGGGCTTCTCCAGGCCTCTTTCTCATCTGAGGAATAGTCAACCTCAATGGAGCCAGAACCCATGACACTTGACAAGTTGCTCCCACATCTACTCCATCTGCAGCCCCGTCCTTTATGGCCTACTCACAGCTGGGTCTTGTTGCTTGCGAGAGAGCCATCCATTTGTCTCATTAACCCCAGGTGTTCCTCTTGATTTGGCAGTTGTCGGGCAGCAAGCATGTCCGCTGCCTCCTGCATTCCCCGGGCTCCGTGAAGTCTCCCCAAGATCTTGGGTTGTTGAGGTGCTGCCTCTCCGGGTTACCTCTTCCATCTTCCCTGTGCTCATTGGGCTGGAGCACGTGCCATCCTCAGCAACTGGGGCACTAGGACCTGCCTCCTCCATCTCAGGGTCACTGACAGCATTAGCTGGTTGAGCCTCAGAGTTGATGACAGGAGTGTTATCAGCATCAGCGGAGTGATCCTCAGCTAAAGCAGGCTGGCCCACGACACCATGTCATATTCTGCATGCTATGTCTTTAGCTATATCAAAAGCCATGTTAAGCTTAAGAGCAAAGAAGGATTGTAAGCTGTAACAATACTATTGGCCGATGTATTAATGTACCAATTAGAGTGCAGAGAAATGGTCAGGAGAACTGATCTGATTGGACGTTATCTTTGTAATGCCATTGGTTGTTAACTATTGTAGGGTGTGGCTGCATCAGCCCGGGATAGTTTAAAAGTAGCCCTGCTCCACTGTTTGTCATCGTGTGTTCTTCACTGTTCCTGTTTGAAACTAATAAAGCTGATTCACTGTTACTTATGAGACAGCGTTGAGTCAATACGTGACACTGTAGCTGTCCAAATTGAACTGAGAAACTGAGTTTGTAACACATTTCCCCCCGTACGCTATTGTACAGATTTACAGAACCAAATATTGTAGTACAGGTCTATATTCTTCCTTCATGGCAACTTTTCTAATCAATGTTGATAGGGCCCTGTTTAATCAGTGGTGTCATTGAATTGAATCCAAAGAGTTCTGTATGCAAATAGAATATATCACTGCTTGTGTGTGTGTGTACATGCCTGCTCATTTTTCCTCTAGCTGAAGTGCCTCCCCTTCATGTAACATCATTCCCCGTTCCTTAGGTCTTCAGAACAGTGTGGTTGGATACAAGACAGTATTTAGACGTTTCTTCTGTTCCACATGTTGTGAATTAACACAGCAAAAACAATTGATCATATCATTTCATGTACTTTGACCTGCAGGCTGACACAATTTGCATATCCCTGTTGGAGAAGACTCTGAAAACATTCAATCATGATAGCTGAATTAATTTTAACTATACTTTTACTATCCTACTCTCAATTGCTGGGTGGTAGAAGAGCTATCAATACCACTTCAAAGAGGTAATTACTATCTAACATGACACTGATAATTAAGCCCTTGGAGACCATTACTGTAAATGATTACTCCTATCTGTACCATTTTGCTACATAGTTAGATTTGGTGTGAATCAGGAACTAATCTATATGTTTTGCTATGCTGTTTTTACACACTGTTCACAGGTGATCTAATCAGCTCCTATGGCCTTTGGGGCTACCTAACTTCTAATGACACCAAGATGTCCCTCTCAACCTCAGAAATCTCCTCATTAACAAATATCACATCAACTTCCTATCTGATATTTCTACTAGGGAGGTTTATCACTGTCTCAAATTCAATATTGTCCAATTCTAAATTTCCAGTATGTCTTCCCAAACCTCCATCTTCTTACATACTCTCCTTACTTATTAACAACTAGCCTGATACCCGTGCTTCGCTATGGTATTTAAGTTCCATAAATCCAGTTATAATACTGATGATGTGAAGTTTGAAATGTAGCATTTGTTGTAGGAATTCTAACGGAGAAGATTGTAGTATAAAACTGGTGAGACATGTGTACTGTCCCCCCCCCCTCTACTGAAGAACCTCTCTGTAGACCACATTGGTGGTTCTGCCTTCAGGTGCTAGGATCACCAGGGTGTTTGGTGAGCTTACTCTGGAGCAGGCAACATAGAACTATCCATGTGAGAAGCAGTCATCTGTTAAGCCAATTCCTGCCAAATTCAGTTTCTGGCCTTGGGACTTGTTGATTGTCATAGGTCCCGTTCACACTAGGCGCTTTGGGCCGGGAGCGGGACAGTTCGGGGCCGGATCAAACCGGCACGAACACACCACAACATCTGGGAAGCGTCTTGCTTCCGTGCCCAAACTGTCCCTTCCCCACACAAATCTGCCGCAAACTGAACCACCTACCTTAGGTGGTTCAAATGGACGCGGCGCGGCAAGCGGGGCGTTTGATCGCCGGCGCGTCTTTGCGCCGGCACAACCCCGGCCCGGATCCGAACTGCGCATGCTCCGACATGCGCAGTTTGGCCGGCTAGGCGTCTGACCTGTGTTTTCTCCCCGGCGTTTGATGACGCCGGGGAGAAAAGGCGCCACGGCCAGGGGATCCGTGGGATCCCGCCGCGGCATCTCAACGTTGGCGCGGCTTTTAAAAGCCGCGCCTTAAGAGGCTTAAGAACATAAGAACATAAGAGACGCCAATGTTGGATCAGGCCAAAGGCCCATCCAGTCCAACACTCTGTGTCACACAGTGGCCAGAAATACCAGTGCCATCAGGAGGTCCAGCAGTGGGGCCAGGACATTAGAAGCCCTCCCACTGTTGACCCCCCCCCAAGCACCAAGAAGACAGAGCATCACTTGCCCCAGAGCCCCTAGCTATACCTTGTGGCTA
>NW_015164669.1:1046553-1072786 GCF_001447785.1 Gekko japonicus
CTTTTTAAGGTGTGGTGCCCAGAACTGCACACAGTATTCCAAATGAGGTCTCACCATTGATTTATATAGGGGCATTATTATATTGGCTGATCTGTTTTCAATACCCTTCCTAATAATCCCCAGCATAGCATTGGCCTTCTTTATTGCAGTCACACACTGTCTCGACATTTTCAGTGAGTTATCCACTACAACTCCAAGATCTCTCTCTTGCTCAGTCTCTGCCAGTTCAGACCCCATCAATGTGTATTTATATTTAGGATTTTTGGCTCCAATGTGCATCACCTTGCACTTGGCCACATTGAACCCCATTTGCCATGTTGACGCCCACTCGCCCATCTTTGACAGATCCCTTTGGAGTGCCTCACAATCCTCACTGGTTTTCACCACCCTGAACAACTTTGTATCATCTGCAAATTTAGCCACTTCACTGCTTACTCCCATCTCCAAATCATTTATGAACAAGTTAAAAAGCAGTGGACCAAGTACTGATCCCTGCGGTACCCCACTGCTTACCACCCTCCACTGAGAAAATTGCCCACCTACACTCACTCTCTGTTTTCTATGAACTAGCCAGTTTTTGATCCATAAAAGGACTTGTCCTTCTATCCCATGATTTTTTAGCTTACTTAGGAGCCTTTGATGAGGAACTTTATGGCAGGAGCCATAGTAAAGCAGACCTTGAGAGGGAACTGTAGTTTCTTGAAGGAGTTTTCTTGTGGGGGCTGACATCATGGTAGGAATGCAGTCCCCTTATTTTTGGTTTCTTGGTGCAGGGGTTTGGCCTGGGCATTGATTTTGGGGTGGTGGTGTAGGGCATACCCCCCTTCCCCCCCAAATGCTTCTCATTTATCTTACATTTAAGAAGTGGGACATAGCTATGTATTCAAAACAACATTCAAGCAATCAGATATTAAGCAAGTTCATATGAACCAATTTTCTAGAACCCATGTTGTGAGAAGTTAAATAACCTAATACAGGCTTTTCTACAAATTTGGGGTATATTTCCATAGTGGGTGAGAGTGTGGCTAAAGCCACTGGAGAGGCTGGGCCAGCAGCATCGCTAAAGTGATCTTGCTGGGGTGGCCTCCCTGATGGATTAAAGTAGCCTGGCCCTGATCCTACACCTGACAAACACCCACCTGTCTGGTGTAAGGGGGGGATTGTGTTTAAAGGCATCAGGGGGGCTGGGCCAGCAGCACTGCTAGGGCAATCCTGCTAAGCAAGTCTCCCCAACAGGTTTAAGGACTCTGTGCCCCTTCCAACCCTTTACAGGCGGTTGTCTGTCAGATGTACAAGGGGTACCATGTCTGAAGGTATTGGCAGTTGTCGGGCATCCTTTCTCCTACACCTTTCTCCTACACCTGACAGGCAGCTGTCTGTCCAGTGTAGGAGGGGGAGGGGAGGGGTATTGCAAGCTATTTTGGAGGATGGGTGGGCAGGATCGCTAAGGCATTACTGCTGGGGCAGGCTCTCTGATGGCTTTAAGTACCCTACACCCACTGCTGCACCTGCCAGATAAGTCACCTGTTAGGAGTAGGAGGTGGGGGGAGCATGTCTGAAGGCATAGGAGAGGCTGGGCCAGCAGCATTGCTGCACCTCACAGGTGGTTGGCCATTCCTGATTTCCTCAACTGTCTTAAGCTCTCTGCATTCTCCTGTAACTGTTTTTTTCTTACCTCAGAACACTGAGCTCTCCAGCTGACCAGTCAGAGAGTGGGGAGTACTAGGAGGTAGCAGCCTGGCAGCCACATAGGAAGCAATGGGGGGAGCATATTTTACCCCTTTTGACCCTGTTAGGGGTTGAATTTCTAAAAATCCCTTCTTAGTAAGCATCTACGTCATGGTAAGAGTACTCTCCTCAAATGTTGTGTTTCTAGGTCCAGGGGTTTGGCTTGGGCATTGATTTTATGGTGAGGGGACTTTGGGCATTGATTTTATGGTGAGGGGACTTTCATATATCATATATCATATATCATATATATGATATATGATATATGATATAGATATAGATATAGATAGATATCACCATTCATTCATTCAGTTTATACCCCGCCCTCCCCGTCATCAATGAGCAAGCTGGAATTGAATTTTATTTCCCATTTCCTCCAATGTTTGTCTTTTCCATCTATTGCTTTCCAAGAGCTGAAGATGACATTGTGAGATCTGTACTGTTTTGCTACAATGTAAAATGTCATGGATGCTAATGAGTGCTTGTTTGCTTTCTCTCTCTCTTTCCTGGTTGAAGTCAATGAAGCTTTGCTGTCAGAACAGATCTGAGCCACATCCTCAATCCTTCTGTGCAGAAAAACTGTTCTTAAGCAGGGATGTTCAGTCAGCCATTGCTTTGGCTCATGTCATGCTTAGAGATGGTGATCATTGAAGCCAGATGTTGAACACCCTGTTTATCTGAGTTCAAACACCTCAAACATTTTGGATTTTAGAAAAATGACTGTACATGTTCAATTGCATATTGCTTTGCTGCAGTTGCCCTGCTACTACCTTCAGTTAGTAAAAGGAATATTGCTTAGGTATCTCTGTATGCCTTATAGAAGCATCATCAGTGTCTGTGAATGGATGGTGTGTTGTCTGGATTGGTCTTAGTCTATACACACACATTTTATACCACCTGTAACGAAATGGCAGTTACCTGTGTATGTAAGATGGCTGCCGTCTGGGGTGCCTTGTTTAAAATGTACCCCATAAGGTTTAATTGAGCTGTAGTTCCGGAAAAGGGCCAGCAGGGGTACCACTCACTGGGTTGAATGGGGCTTTCGCATTTGCTGGCCTACAGTTCCCAGCTGCCCAAGGACAAAAAGTGCGGGAAAAGCGGGACCATCCCAAGGGGTGGGGGAGCATTAATTATAC
The DNA here is from genome assembly GCF_001447785.1 of Gekko japonicus. Taxonomy (NCBI): domain Eukaryota; kingdom Metazoa; phylum Chordata; class Lepidosauria; order Squamata; family Gekkonidae; genus Gekko; species Gekko japonicus. Next base: position 1,049,418 of record NW_015164669.1, read on the forward strand.
TCCAGCCCATCCAGGGGGAGGCAGTCTTCATTCTATAGGAGGTTAAGAAAGGCTCCTGCTGCCTGTGCTGACCAGGGTGTCCAGGCCACAAGCTGGAGATGTGGGGGAACCCTGGGAGGCAGCAGACATTCAGCCATTCAACAGTCAGCTTGTTTGGGGACTGAATGGGAGTCTCCCTGCTCTCTTGGGCAAGAGAGAGAGGCTGAAGCAGAACCAGAGGCCAGTCCAAGGAGAGATCCTTTCCTGAGACCACAACCTTCAGAGGTAGAGAGTACGGTGTTTAGGGAAAATTTAACCCTTGTTGATTTATGCCCTGTTGGTTCATAGCGTATGCTTACTCCTACAGTTGTACCTTATTCATTTAGTGTGTGTGTGCTCCATAAGTGTGTAAATAGTTAAATTCTTTTATTTGGACTAATAGTTAGTGTTGTGCTCTGACCACATAGTCCTCCCTCCTCAGCACATTACACATGGCAAAGGAAGACTAGGGAAGCCAAACGGGCCCAGATTGGAAGGGGTTGCCAACTCTCCAGGGGGCACCCAAAGATTAAGTTATCCACTTCCCATGGTTGGGGGATCAGCCAGAGGGGTCTCACTGTTCCTCTAGGAAGGCAGTGTAAATTCAGTGAATGGTGGCAGCGACTGAGGAAATGAAATATTCCCACTAGACAGGGTAGGCAGGCAAAAACAGGCTTGCGAGCCACCGAACGGTTGCTCAGTCTCCCAGGGCTGAGGGCGGGTCCCCGTTTCGCCACACCACCTCATGTGAATTCTGGTTTCTCCCCTGTCTGGAAGATACCTCAAGACTGGGGGCTGGCTCTCTTGCTCGCTGTATGGAAGCCTTACCCGTGTGTGTTCTTCCCAGTGTCGCCAGTGGGGCAGAGGCTGACATAGCCGAGAGCAGTCTCACCCAACAAGGCCAGCAGCAAGGCCAAGGCTGATGTTTGGCAGGAGTGGGAGTTATGCCCCAGCAAGGCCCCAGTTTGGCAGGAGCGGGAATGATGCCCCAGTACCAGGCCCTCCAGGAAGCTGAGCTTGCTGGAGGCAGTGGGGGGTGGGCTTGCTGCAAGGTAGGAAAGGCCCAGAGACTCAGTTGCTCTCCCCGCTGGCTATCCTGCCTGGTTGCAAGGAGGAGCAGGCTAAACTCAAAGCTGCAAGAGCTGCTGTCTGGGAAAGGGAGGGACAAGGTGAAGCAACCCCCTCTGCTTCCAATTCTGAGGCCTTGGGAGGACACACAGCCTGTGTCATGATGACAGAGAGGTGGCTGGTGGGACTGGGCAGGAGGAGTGCCACACCCCCACTCCCAATATATAGAAAAGATGTACAGTTGAGTTCTGATTAACAAGCCTTGCAGTAGTTCTGCATATAGTATAACACAATAGATGCTGCTGTGCAGGTGTTTAAAAAAAAAAAAGCAAGCAAAGTATCCAGGTCATCGAATGGGTACATCTTACTATTCCAGACACCAGGAGATGAACTACAAGTGATCCTTTGCTCTACCGGTATGATACTTTAATGATCCAACCACAACCCTTGGGGGATTCATGCATTCCTCTCTGGTGCTCGAGAAGATTTTGCTTGTAGACTGTAAGCACAAAAGCAGCCAGGTATGAATGAGCCATGACCCTAAAGCAGAGGTGGCTGTTGCTAAGGCCCAAGAAGAAGCAACCTCCTTAGATATTTACAGGCAACTATAGGTCCAAACCTTCCTTTCTTTGTTTGTTACATTATCTATGAGTATCTTCAGCAAAATCTAGTTGTTAAAGCTTAGATTAGCAAAACTAAATTGAATGTTTCTTCTCCTTTGTGTGCAGAATATTAAATAAAACATATTTTCTATAGTACTAATTCTAGTACTATTGGGGGAGATTGTGGCCCAGTTTCCATAATTTGTGTATCATGTTTAAATCTAGAAATTATTAAGACAGCTGTCTTGACATTTACAGAGCAATCCTAAACAGAGTTACAATCTTCCATATCCATTGAAGTCAATGGGCTTGTAAGGGTGCTACTCTCGTTAGGATATCACTGCCAGTCCATTGAGGCTTCCACTACAGAAAAAAGAATGGAAAGCACTTGCAGACAGGGAAATAACATGTTAACAAGCACATGCAATAGTGGTCCGGAGGCTTCTTTTGTTCCATGGACACTTTTTGCACACATAAGATCAGAACATTTTTCTGCAGTTGGATAACCGTGGGGCACGATAGTTTTATTTTTATTTATTTATTTATTCATTTATTTCATTCCATTTCTTAACCGCCCTTCTCTGCTTACGCAGGGCTCGGGGTGATTTACAACAACATAAAATCCAGTACAATTTTAAAACCAGTTAAAACTATAAAAATTCAATATTAAAACATTCAACATAAATATTTAAACCCTTTAAACAAGATGGCATACCTAGCCAGGGAGATGTAAGCGAACTGTCACTGGCCTCAACCAAAGGCCTGGCAGAACATCTTTGCCTTGCATGCCCTGCAGAACTTTAATAGATCAGACAGGGCACGGATCCTTAGAGAGTTCCACCAGGCTGGGGTCAAGGCTGGTCGAGGCCAGACGGATATCTTTGGGGCCAGGAATCACCAGGATATTCTTACTGCTGATCTCAATGCCTCTTCTAAACTGTTATTGTGCAGGTTTCGTGAAGTTGCTGAACATTTACATGATCTGTATTTTCCCATTTGACAGAGATATGATAATAGTTACATTCTGTGGTTGCAAAATGTACAATTGACCATTTCTCTGCCAATACTCAATAACTGATCCTGTAGTCTTTGAGGTCTTGTATTATTCCATTATTTCTTCAGACCTTTCTGCACTTCATTTCCTAGCATCCAAAACGTAATGGCAATTAACTACAGCCAAATTACATTTTGTACAAATAAATGAACAAAGCACAAGTTGTGATAGATCATCCTTGCCTCTTTTATTGTGTTTGCTCACTTTACTAATGTGCAAAACTCAGTAATTCACAATAGGCTTCTCTGTCATTTGTGTGAATTAAAGAGGTTCTGCTGTACTAATATTTGTAAGGGTGTCAAAGAGATTAATTGAGGGCAAATCTATCATCAGCTACACATACCACTCCTGTTGGATTTGGTTGCCTGAATGTCACCAAAGGAGAATCTTCCCTTAATTCCAAAATTCTTTGATATCTTCTTGATGAAAAAGCACAATACTAAAGAATCATGCTTTGGATTGTGGTAGCAATTGGGGGAAAGACCTGACCATCTGTTAAGATTAAAATTCACCTGTTTGTACATCCAGGACTCTTTTTTGCTGGTACATACCAGTACAGAGTACTGGCACCTTTGGAAGGGGGCTCTCCTAAATCCTGATGGGGGAATTGATGAAAGTCAGTGCAACCTTATATATGAATACAGCATATTAAAAAAGAGTACTGTGTACATATGGCCAAGATCACAGTGTTTTTGTTTGTTCTTTTTGATCTGAAATCGATTGATATGAATACCTCCTATACTCACTCTCTCTCTCTCTCTCTCTCTCTCTCTAATTATATGGGTGGGGGTGGATCTAAAAAAATACTGTCCCCACTGAAATTGAATGAGTTGTACATGTTCTTTTAACTATTTTAGCAATTATGTTTATGTCACATTTTAAGATGTGCTAACTGCATTCCGCTATTAGGGTTTCCCGCACCCCTCCACTCAATTTAGTTTGCTTCATTGCCTCTGTGCTGGCTGTTTGCCTTTAAAATGTTTTCTTTCCCAACACTGTATCCTGTTTGAGCTGGTTTTAAGATTCTCTCTGCATTATTATATCGTGGCTACTATGAGATGGTAAATTTCCAGTCATCAGTCTGCTAGTGGTACTGGAGAAGTGACAACTGATAATCCTTGCGTTCTGCTTGCCAAAGCACGAAAAGAAGGACCTGGCTTTCATTAGTAATACTGTGTGGCAAAGATTGCTGTGTGACTACTCCTGAGGAAGGCACAGTTTTGATTATCATTTATCCATCAGCATGCCTGCATCAAGGAGAGGTGGCTGACAACCAGTGTATGCTGCTGTGATGGACTGTCAAGGGTTAATGCCTCACAGAGTCTGAGAACCTTTGAGTGACAGGCTGTGGAAAGTGTCAGTTAAAATATGACAGTTGGGAACTGACAGTTGAATAAGAGACAGTTAAGCACTGATGGTGGACTGGGAGAGAGACAAAAGAAGGGAGGATCAGAGAGTATCCCCACTTAAGCTGAAAAGGGAAATTGCTTCTAGTTAAGAGAAGTAATCCCCTCCCAGTGAAAAGGGAGATAGCTCTTAAGAGAGGAGTGACTCCTGGTCTGTGTATGAAGAAGGATTTTGGGAACTGGGATGTATGTTCCTGCCTTTTAAACTAAACTGTCAGTGGAGCTCTGAAACATACGCTTGAGTGTTTAAGCAGACACTGAAAAGAAAACCTCTCTCCACAAAGTTTCTAAGATCTTGTTCAAAAGCCCAAAAAACAACCAAACCCAAAAACCCTTAGTTGTTGGCAACCAATTATCTTGAGTTTGTGTGATTACAACGTTATCTCAGTTTTAATCATCTGTTCACCTTATATATTCTACCCTGATTCCACCTAACTTTCCCCCCCTCCCGGTTAACTAAAATATTGTGTTTATTTTGAACTTTCAAAAGCTTCTCGTGTGTGAGGGAGAGAAGAGGGAGAGATCGCCATAGCTGCCTACTTTTTAAAAGTATCTCCATGTTTAAACTTGGAATTTATTGGAAACCTACACTAATACCTTTCCCCAAACTGTCTTCTGATTAAGCACAGAAGACCTTGACCTAATCAAGCAGCACTTCATGGCATTCACTAGCAAATAGGTTTTAGGAGTGTCCTATGAGCTTTGCTCAACTCCAGCCAGCAGCACAGACTCAGACAGAGTTCTACTGCAGCAGGGGTTCCCAGCTCTCCCACCAAGCGAACCCAGTACATATCTTGCAACTTTATTTTATGCATTACACAGAGACCTTGAATTGTCTGTCTTGCGACTGCGGTTAGGCATCACTGTCCTGCTTATCATATACCAGACCTTTTCTGTTGAAACATTCTTCTCTAATCTGTACAAGACACCTTGTCATGTCCTGTTCCTTTGCAAGGTCAGTTTTAAGGCTCCCAATCAGTAATTTTTCATTCTTCTCAGGAGGGAGCAGTGAAGTTGGACCTGGAATTACATGCGCCGGTACACAGTCTCACAGTCATTATTAGCTTGATATTTTTCTGTGTTCATCAGAAAATGTACTAATTTAAAGCATTTCACCTCTGTCATCTTTATTCTTGATTACTTTAGTGACGAATGAGGAACAAAACCTGAGAGCTTCAATGGCCCACAAGCATCAGCGTAGACCAGTAGATTTGCTCTCATCCCCCCCCCAAGCAAAGCAGAATTGACTCTCTTTTTTGCCCTAGTTAGCCCCAAGGGGCATAAAGACGCTTTGACAGAGGTGACCTTTGGTTCTGCCTCTAAACGATTTACTGCAGACCACTCCAATAAGGCATGGACAAGTGAAAATCCCACCCCAGCAGGCAATCCTGAAGCAGAGGAAGTAAACAACGAGGTTGCTAAGATGGCAGAGATAGTTCTGCTTTGCTCCGCAACAGTACAGTTTATCTTTGAACAACTAAATCAAGTTTTGTTAAAGCTAGACCAGCTTACCTCAATGTCTAGGCCACCAAGTCCTGATACAAACTTATCACCTCAAGATCCGTCCAATAATATAAAAAAAGTTAGGGTTCCCCAAGAGCTAAGAGCAGTGAGACCAAACTCAGGAGGGGGATTACTTTAGTTTTGATTACTATTGGTTCAGTTTCTTCTAGGCCCCCTATGTCCTGCACAGAATCCTACAGACCTGTCAGCAGGCTCACAACCCAGCTGGGATTGTACTGAGGCCTTGTTGTATGAATCAACGTGGTCTGAGCATGTGGCTGTACTATGATTTGCAGAAACACAGCAGCCACGTGTCCATTCCGCACATAGAAGCCTTCCTGTTTATACAGCTTATGCCTCAAAATGTATCCAGATGGTCAGCCATGTTGGTCTGAAGCAATAGAACAAATTTAGAGTCCAGTGGCACCTTTAAGACCAACAAAGGTTTATTCAAGGTATGAGCTTCCGTGTGCAAGGCACACTTTTTCAAATACATTGGAATGGTAGATGAGGTTCTGTTATACAAGTAACAATTCATCAGAGATAACAATTACAACTACCAGAAAATAACAACTACAATAACTACAACTACAGCAGCAACGCCACAATAAATACAACAATTGAAAAACCCTATCCCCAGTAGTTACAATCAAACAACACAACCATCCAACATCCACCGCACTAGCAGTCAAAATCATCATCCGCTCCCACTCATCCTCTCACATTCACTCACTATGATTTCACTCTTATGATTTCTATACTGCTGTTACTGAAAGCCTCCTGGTGAGGATGGATTTCTCCCCTCCACACACATACCCCAGCACTGAGCTCTTCATAGTCTGGAGCATCTCTAAACAAAGATGTTTAGAGAACAATCTGAAAGCATGTGATGGGAGATGGGGGACATATCAAAGTTCTTCAAAGGAACAGTAAGTCATAAGTAATAAATAGTAGCAGCCCAGTTGCTGCAATGAATATGTCTGCTGGAAGAATACCATGGCTTAGTTTCCACAGTAGCTCTTTAATAGAAAATAAATAAATAAATTGGCAAATATTAATGTTGTTATTTTATTTTGGTAGTTTTCTACTATATGTATCTGCTTTAAATGAGCAAAGCATCTTGTAATGTCTGAAGTAAAACCTGTTGTTAGGGCTAAATCAGCATTATTGATAATTCAACCTTTACAAATTTCTTTAATAAAAAACAATTGTAGCAAAGACTGCATTTGATTTTCCATTCTAACAGCTCTGTCTGTTAACAGGATTAGTTTGTCACACTGTGTAGTTTGGTCTGTCACTTGAAATTGTTGTTTTGCTATAAGGTGGATCTGACTTGTGCATTCAACAAGGAACTGTCTAGTCTGAGGCTACCGTCAATTTCTGCAAATGCATTAGAGAAAATAGATTTCTGGTATTTTGTTAATGCTTACAACTCTTACCATTTTCTGTGTTCAGAAAAAAAAAATTGAGTAGATATAATTCTGAGAGGTAATAGCAGACACTAACTTAATTATTTTTAGCATGAGCATTTTGCCTAAATTGAGAGGTGATTCAAAAAAGGTATCTATTCTTTGTCTGTGGATCTAAGCCTCTGTGGTGACATAGATACTGGCAATTTTGCATTGAAATAAAGGAAGATATGGAAGAATTAGATTCAGCTTTCTTACAGGGCCGTTCTCATATGATTGTGGCCTTCAAATAATTACTTTGTGATTCTGTGGGACCACAACTGGATCTACAGCCATGCTGTGCTTGCATGAAGGTGTCATTTGTAGACCTAGTCTATTCGACTATTCAATGCTGGAAAAGGCATACCAAACTTTTGTTACCCAAATTGTCACGCTACTCCTCATTCTTAAATCAAAATCGGTTTCCTCCAGGATCGAATATGAAATTGGGCAATTTATGGAGATCCCGGAATATATCATGTATTGTCGATATTGCCAATAAGAAAGGTATTAATAGTAAATCTGAATTGGAACAAAAGTTAGGCTGTCCAATTCCTTGGTTTTTCTACCTTCAGTTAAGTCATCTTCTTCATCAATTAGAGGTCACTAACCTGCTAGCACAACCTCTTTCGGACATGGAAATTATAATAAGAAATTTTGATAATCAAAATAAAGGCCTCATTTCACAAATTTATGCCACCCTTCTTAAAAAATCAATTGCAAAACCCCCTCCTTATCAAGCTGCTTGGCAAAAAGAATGCACAACGATTCTCACGGATGAGGTATGGGAAAGGTTTTGGTCCTCACACTGTTTCAAAAACAAATCTATCTCTGTTACCCTTCAAAACTTTAAAATAATGAATAGATGGTATGTTACACCTCGTAAAATTGCTTTGATGTCAGCGGAGACTTCCCCAAAATGTTGGAAAGGATGCCAAGAAATTGGCGACTACGCCCACTGTTGGTGGAAGTGTGTAAAGATAAAAGGTTTCTGGCTGAACATATTGTCCACAATCCAGTTGATTACCTCTGTGAAGATCCCACTCTTACCGGAGATCATATTTTTAAATACGTGGCCACCTGATTTAAAAAACAGACCACATAAAGCGTTAATAGAAGTCTTATTGGATGCTGCTAAAACGGCAATTGCATCATGTTGGAAGGATCACAGAGCACCTAATGTGGAAGTGTGGTATAAAAAATTGTGGAACCATTATTTAATGGACGCAGTATTAAATAAACTAAACCTCTCTTCCCAACACCCCATTCAAGACACATTCACTCCCAAATGGTTCCCGATATTAAACTATTTAGCATCGCAGCACTTCCTCTCCTCCGGGTGGTCCCAATTCCATAAATGGATTTAAAGTTCCTTTCAGTTATTATGCTTTCATTTTTTGATTTTCTTATTGTAATCATTAGAAAATCCTACAAACTCAGTTAATCTGTTATATAGTTCACATGGGTATGAGTTGCATATTTTAATATAATATTGTTATAAGGTTTAACAAAGGTTTAATGATAATTACAATATTTAAAGAACGGAAAACACATACGTACACACACACACAAAGGTAACAATGTGGAAATCTTATTTGAAAGTTTATATGTTGGTTTTATTGTGTTATTTCAAAATGTTTCCTCTTCACATCTGTATTTGTGTATTTCTAATAAAATAAAAGTTATGAACTAGATAAGGCCAGCATCCTTTTGTGAATGAACTGGCCCTTCTATTTTTTTTTTTTTAATATTCAGTGGTGTCACTGTGCTTTTGGAGAAAGTGACATCTAATCACCTGATTGAAGTCAGATATTACATTTTTAATCACATATGTAGGGTTGCAAGTACATGTACTTTATGTTATTTTTTTCTTTATGGAGTTATACTGGGAGAGGGGAGCATTGGGAATAGGGAAGGGTGCTGATTAAGGTCAGGATACGAGCACAAATGGTTTCCATCTGTTACTGAGAAACAACATGCCCCTGTCTGAATTTAAGATTATATTTAGTTTATTTTTTGCTCACATTTGGTCAACAGATGGTATAATTGTACTAGGTGCATTCTGGCAAAGTAAAGTCATGCATATCAATAATAATTATACTAAAAATAACTGAACTGTCACTGGACATCTTAGTAGACTAGAATGCATCTCTTTCAGATTACTCTTCCTTGAGAAGCAGGGTGTATGATGACTTTAACATTTAAAAAAACCCCTGAATAGACTGGGAAGTTGTCATCAGAGAAGTAACTTTAAAGGATGGTGACTGGTTTGATAAACTAGGCTGGTGAGTAAAATTTCAGATGCAGGGGAAAGTCTTCACTCCTTTGTTATGTTTGTGACATCTGACCAGCCACGGTAGGAGACAGAATAGGTGGACTTTGGGCCGGTCCAGCAAGGCTCTTCATACATTGCTACCAAGTGTAGATCAAGTGTGGCATAATGGGTTGAAAGTAAGATTTTGACCACAGAATCCAAACTCCTGCTCAGGTTACTGCAGCTCATTGGATGACCTTCAGCTAATCACAGCCTAGCTTTGGGAAATGTTGGGAAAATTCCATATACGCTGTCTTGAGCTCCTTGGAGGAAGGACAAGATGCCAAAGAAATGTATGGTCTTGTTTGAATTCTTTTTTTAAAAAAGAATAAAAATGGGATGCAGTAACCAAACAACTCTTGTACACTTAATGAATATTGAGTGCGAGTGAGCATAGCATTACACTCTACAAAAAGAGGATAAATACATTAATGTTTTTCTTGTATTGGGGGCTGATATGAGGAAGCTCTCATATGCTTTGTGTTTTAAGTGAATTTAATACAATGGAGCTAACATGTAAAAAAAATCTTACTTTTAATACTTCTTCCCTGTTTCAGAATGGAAGAGACAGTGAGGAATCTACTACAAAATCAAGGAACACCAGAGCCAAATGAAGAGGAACCTGTTAACATAATAAAGGCATGTCAGGTAATAGAATAATTGCCAGGGAATGGTAGGGTGGTTGGTTGAATTATATATTCCTTGATGATGGCAGTTGGTCCAGTGTTTAATACAGAGTTTCAGCACCAGCTGACTTGCCAAAAGTACATTTGAGGCAGAAAATAGCTCTTAACGACAGCCAGATAAAGTCAAAGTGGGAGAGATAAAGAGAGCTGTCTGACTGGTGACTACCAGTGCCATCCTAATCACTGACCCTAATGGACAGAAGAGTATAACTCTTTTTAGGATGGCATCCTTAGGGAACCTCAGGTAGCTGGCACACCTAGGACACTAACAGTGGAGAGCTGGCAATAGGGCTTGCAGGTGCCTCATCCACTGGAACAGGGTCATCTGTTGCAGAATGTGGCAGCTCTGTGAAGTCCCCCCCTGGCCGCAGTGGGCAGCCTGTGGGAAGCATGTTCTTCCTCTGCTTCCCTTTGTCAGGTGGGCAGAGCAGCAGTGGAAGAGAAGGGTGGCAAGCAGATGCTTCTTGCCTCCATGCTGTACAGATGGGGTGAGATATTCTTTCTCAGCTCCACACACTGCAGGGAAGAGGAGGAGGGCAGGTAGATTCCTTCCCTTGTCCCCACCTCCTTGTTGTGTGTGTGGGGGGCAGGTGGAGGCTTCTTATCTCTGTGTGATGCAGGTGTTGAGGAGGGTAGCAGATTCTTTCTCTTCTCCATGGGGGAGCTTCCATGAAGTCTGAGGAGGGTGGATGCAATTTGTCCACCTTCCTCCATATCCCACAATTTGGAGGGCAAGGAGGATAAGTGCCATCTTCCTGCTTGCAGGGGGCATCAAGGGTGCCCAAAACGTGGGCACCCCAAATTATTATGCCAGCGCTCTCAAGGAAGTAGCCAACTAAAAGGCAGGCCAGGAAGTAATGCTTGAAAATGACATTAAGGACTACGTTGCTGAATGGCTCTCTCTCAAACTCACCAGACTTTTTTTTGCTTTTTGAGCCTACAAATCTGAGAGATAGGTGTGGTGGACAGCTAACTGCTGAAGCATTATACTGGTCTGAGAACCCTGACTGACAGGGAGTTCAAAAGAGCTGTTTTGCTCTAGTTTCTCCAACACTACTAGAATGTCAGATGACCCTCCTAATTGGGCTCCTGGACGGAGTGAGCTCCCGTCTCTAGTTCCAGCTCCTGCCAACCTAGCAGTTCAAAAGCAAGAAATTGCAAGTAGATAAATAGGTACCACTTCAGTGGGAAGGTAACAGCATTCCATGCACCTTGGTGTTTAGTCATGCTGGCCACATGACCACGGAAATGTCTTCGGACAGTGCTGGCTATTTGGCTTTGAAACGGAGATGAGCACCGCAGCCCTAGAGTCGGATTCGACTGGCTTTCGAGCAAGGGAATCATTATCTTTACTGGAGAATTGCTGGGAAAACATCAACAACTTCAGATATGCAGACGATACCACTCTAATGGCAGAAAGTGAAGAGGACCCAAAGAACCTCTTGTTTAAGGTAAAAGATGAGAGCGCAAAGCAGGCCCGTAGCTAACATGGGGCCCACGGGGCCCGGCCCCCTTGTGTTTCTTCTGGGCCCCCTCCCTCCAGGGCTGCCCCCAAAGTGCACCAACTTACCACCTGCACTGTACTTCCATTTAATTAGCTGGCGGGCCCCCCCAAGGCCCCCTCCCAAAGAATTCCCTAGCTACGGGGCTGGCGCAAAGGTTGGCTTGAAACTCAACATCCAGCCCCATCACTCCTTGGCAAATAGAAGGAGAAGTCATGGAAGCAGTGACAGACTTCACGTTCCTGGGATCCAAGATCACTGCAGATGGTGACTGCAGCCATGAAATTAAAAGGAGGAACTGCCGACCGAAAAAATGAAACCCGCTGGATGGAAAAAGTGGAAAGCGCCGAGCCAAGGAGCCAAGACTACCACCACAAGGGTGCTAGTAGGTAACCCCACCCCATAAACTTTGTGGCCATAGTCAGGGCAATTTGGGTGATTAGCACCATATGTAAGCCGCTCAGAGACCCCCTGAGAAGGGGGTTCGAGCGGGATATAAAGTCGAAGATTAAATAAATAAAATAAAATAAATAAAAGATGCCTGCTCCTTGGGAGGAAAGCGATGGCGAACCTTTACAGCATAATAAAAAGTAGAGACATCACCCTGCCAACAAATGTCCATATGGTCAAAGCAGTGGTATTCCCAGTAGTACTGTATGGCTGCAAGAGTTGGACTATAAGGAAGGCCGAGCACTGAGGAATAGATTCTTTTGAATTATGGAGCTGGAGAAGACTCTTGAGAGTCCCCTGGACTGCAAGAAGATAAATCAGTCAATCCTAAAAGAAATCAACCCTGACTGTTCCCTGGAAGGCCAGATACTGAAGATGAAGCCCAAATACTTTGGCCACCAAATGAGAAGTGAGCCCTCACTGGAGAAGACCCTGATGCTGGGAAAGATTGAAGGTCAAAGAAGACGGGGACGGCAAAGGATGAGATGGTTAGTGTTTTCGAGGCAACGAACATGAAATTAAGCAAACTCCAGAGCACAACGGAAGACAGGAGGGCCTGGCGTGATGTGGTCCATGGGGTTGCGAAGAGTTGGACTCGACTGGGTGCCTAAACAACAAAACAACAACAACTGGAGAAAGATGTATGCAATAAGATCTGTCAAATTAGAGCCAGAAAGGCCCCTGGCCAAGATAAGATCTGGAATGAGCTTCTCAAACTAAATCCATTGTGGTGGGGGAGAATTCTAGTACCTATTTTCACTCTGTTCATCAATTAGTTGTTCCGACTTTATGTCCACTGAAAATGAGTTTAGATAATGCTAAGATTAAACAGAAGGAGATCAGCAGAACAAAAATGCATGATTCACTAGACCCATCAATGCTTATTGATCTCTCTTCTCCTATAAAATCGCCCCCTGAAGTGAGAATTCAAAACCCACATCCTTTAATGCTAAACCCAAGTGTTGAACCCATGGAAGTGATAAATACAATACCGACTGAAATAAATGATGATGTGGAAGAAAGGCTTTTGGCCTCTTTTGGAGCTTTACCCCCAGATGACCAAGATAATCTACTAAATCAGCTTCAAACTCTGTTGGCTTCCCTCAGAGAAATTAAATTAAGCTCCAAACAGTCAATGGAACCTTCCCATGGCGGTGATGTTCCTTCTGTAATAAATGAAGAGTTTCTGGTAATCCCAAATGTTCCACCACGAAATTCTAATGTTATTCTTCCTAAAATAGATGATGTGATCTCGATAATCTCAGACGCTCTACCATGTGATATATAAGCATATTCCCTTAGAGCCAGTAATTATAGTGAATGGAGGTGCGGAGAAGAAATCTGAAGCTCTATGCTCAAAGAAACTCCCGCTTGAGGCTACCCCAAATTGACAACCATCAAATGCTCATATTAAAATACTATCATGGAATATCACAGGATGGAGCTGTAGAATGAAAGATCCTGCTGTTAAAACCTATATATCAAATTTTCATATCATTATGGTTCAGGAAACTTGGGTCAAAGAGAGCATTTGTCTACCTGGTTTTGTTGTTTTTGAAGTGAATGCTCAACCTAGCCTACATAAAGGTCGCCCAAAGGCCGGGTTAACCTGTTTAATTTCCTCAACGCTTAACTGTCTTAGCGTATCTCAGATAGCTGCTAATCAGTATATATTGGCATCATGGTTGCAATTTTCAACTTATTCTTTGATAATCATTACAATTTACTTTCCCCCTTTATCTGTTCAGAGAGAAATTGAATCTCTCTGGAAGAATCTGAGAGAACTCCTTGATATGATCATGCAACAATATCCTAGTGCTTCAATATTGCTTGCGGGAGATTTTAATGCTCGAATGGGCCAAAATGATGATGCCCTGATAGCAACTGAGGAAGAAAGATCTCTGGTTGACTTTTCCTATCCTTATTTATATCAAAGGAGATAGAGGGACTGTAAGGTTAATTGGGCAGGTAAACAGCTCTTCAGCCTCATGATGTGCTATGGTCTTGTGGTTTTAAATGGACTTAAGAATCTAGACCCCATAGGCGATTTTACCTGTGTAACACACAAGGGCGTTAGTGTAATTGATTATATATTGGTATCAACAAACTTGCTGCCTAGAATTTGCAACTTCAAGGTGGCCGATTATATGGGAGGCGATCATTTGCCCCTTCAGCTAACTATTTCAATCACTCCTGATTGTCTGTTACCACCTAGGCTTGCATTTGACCTGCAACAAGGAGGAAACTCTTTGAGACCAATAAGATGGTCTCCAAATTTGATTCCTACTGCAATGAACATTATGCACTCTAATAATTCTAAACTTCTAACTGAGGAACTCCTGAAACACGATCATATTTCAAGGAAGAATTATTAACCAATATTTTAGATCTTTTTATGCCAATTTGTTCTAAATTAGCTACTGTTAATAGGGCTGACAGGAAAAATACCTGGTTTGATAAAGAGTGCAGAGATCATATGAGAAGAATTAGGTCTAAACACCGTGTATTTAAACGTACAAACTCCCAGGCTCATCTAATGGATCTTATATCATTAAAAAGAGAATTTAAGTCCCTAGTAAAATATAAAAAATGGTCAGCCACATGCCAAGAGTGGAAGGTTCTAATTACAGCCATAAACAATAATGAATCTCAAACATTCTGGGAGTTGATTAACAGGGGTCTTTCTGGAGTAGATAGAATTCCAGCGTGTATTGCCCCCGGAATTTGGGAAAGATATTTCACCGCTATTTTTGCTGTGACCCCTGGCTTTGAGTCCCAAGGGGATCAGATTGAACCACCTCAAACCAACTTCTGGCCTCCAGTTTCATCTGAGACTGTGAGTCTTTTAATCATGCAAATGCGTTCAGGCAAAGCTCCAGGCCCAGATTTAATTCCAGCAGATCTCCTAAAAGTAAACCCCACCTGGTGGAGTAGATTTCTAGCCCCTCTTTTTACTCAAATCAATGAATCTGGCATTATTCCTCAATCATGGAAGCATGCAGTGATAGTTCCAATACATAAGAAAGGCCCAAAAACAGTTCCTACTAACTATAGGCCTATAAGCCTGCTTTCAGTAATAGGCAAAGTGTATGCAGCTTTTTTAAATCATAAACTGCTGGACTGGATAAAAACAGAATCTATAATTTACCCTGAGCAAGCGGGATTTAGAAATGGAGTCTCAGCCTTAGATCATTGCGTGGTACTGTATCATCTTGCCGATAAATACTCTTCTTATTCAAAGGGTTCCCTTTATGCAGCATTTATGGATCTCAGGGCAGCATTTGATTCAGTCCCCAGATGCCGCCTCTGGGCCAAATTGTCCAAAACATCTCTAGACAAGAGACTTCTTTGGCTGATTTACAAACTGTACGAGAATCCTACTGCACAAATTCGTTGCGGAGTAGATGGGCAACTTACAAATACCATTCATCTCTCTAAAGGTGTTAAGCAAGGATGCTTATTAGCCCCCACGCTTTTTAATCTTTATATAAATGATGTAGTCCCATATATCAAAAAAACAATCTGTCACGCACCCATACTAGCGGGACAGGAAGTTCCTATACTACTTTATGCAGATGATGCAGTGCTGCTATCCAGATCAGAAGTTGGCTTGCGTAAGCTAGTGAATGCTTTTACTGATTACTGTATCCAAGAGGGGCTGATGATCAATTATGAGAAATCAAAAATAATGGTTTTTTCTAACAAACCTTGTTTAAAACAAAGATCATGGAAGGTTAAGGGTGGGGAGATAGAACAAGTGTCTCATTTCAAATATCTGGGGATAGTGTTCAGCTCCAGTTGCCGCTGGAAACATCATATAAGAGCAGCAACTGAAATCGCTAAATTAAATTCTAATGCCCTCCTTAAATTCTATTATTCAAGAGGCGGCCAGTATGTCCCAATGGCCATTGCAGCTTTTAATGCGAAAGTTACTCCACAATTTTTATATGGGGCTGCGATCTGGATTAAAGAAATTTCGGAATTATCAGATCAGATCCTTCTCCAGTTCCTGCGTAAAATTGCAGGAGTCCCTAAATGTGTCGCAGGGACGGCACTTAGAGAAGAATTCGCACAATGCTCCTTTGAGTCAAGAGCCTGGAAGGCAGCCTTTAAATTGAGACTGAAAGTTCTTTATATGACACCTAATGCTCAAGGAGGTCTTCTTTATCTTTTAAAAGGGGATAATTATAAATGTACGTGGGCAAAACATATAGATAACAAGCTGGAGTGGATTGGTCTCGCCCCTACGGGGCTTAATAATTTAAATTATCAAGAAGCGCTAAATTTGATGAGATTGAGGGTGACAAACATTGACCGACTCAGCACTTCAATTCGTGCTAGGCGAGTATGCTCCAACTCTGCCTTAGGGATTGTTCCACCTAAGAAAACTCCCTCATATATGAGCTTCCTTACATCCCCCAGATCTAGATATGTCTTCACGCATGTTATAAGTACCTTTTGTATACAATTTTAAAATTTTAAAACTAATTTCCATAATATCATGGGATTTTATAGAATTCATTGAAGTTTATAAAATGTGGTCTGATATTACTGATCGAGAGCATATTTACTAGCTTTTATTGTAAAGACGTTTGGTCTAAATTTTTATCATTTCTTGTAATTATAAGTAATGCATTTTATAGTTGTTGTTTGCATGTTTGGCTTAAGACCTCAGGTCAATGAAGCTAATAAATGAAATGGATGGAAAAATGGAGTACCTATTTTCTCTCGGATAAATCAAATGGGAGAAATCCCCCTGGTTTGGAAGCATTCTATAATCATTCCAGTTTTTTTAAAAAACAATAGGCTTGATCTGGCCAACTATCGGCCCATTAGCCTTCTATCGTTTTATGGGAAATTATGTTCTTCCTTTTGCACCAAATATTAGTGGAGTGGATCAAGACCAATAAATTCCTGGGCTGGGAACAAATTGGCTTTAGGAGAGGCTTTTCCACTGTTGATCACTGTTTAACTCTGTTTCATATAGCAGAAAAATATACAGCTAGTCCTGGCAAGACGTTTTATGTGGCCTTTATGGATCTTAAGGGAACATTCAATTTTGTCAGCTTAAGCGAGCTGTGGGAGAAACTGGTGGGCCTATCCATTGATAAAAGACTACTGTGGCTAATGAAGATCCAATACACCAATACTACTGCATAGGTCCAATGTGGTGCTGAAGGACACCTGGGTTTCACCATCAATAGGGGGGGTGAGGCAATATTGTCTGCTTGCTCCCCTTCTTTTCAATTTATATCTAAATGACCTGATGTCAAGTCTTTCTTCTCTGGTGTTTCATGCCCCAGATTAGCTTTGAAATAAATAACCTTGCAGCTGTATGCCAATTATTCAGTTCTTATCTCCCACAACAAGTTTGGCCTGAAGAGACTCCTGAGATGTTTCTCAAACTACTGTTTAAATGAGGAGTTGCAAATAAACTATAATAAATCTAAAATCTTGGTTCCCCCCCCCCCCAAAAAAAAATGGCACCCTGGGCCTTTCCAAATGGACTATAGCTAACTCAGATATTGAACAAGTCAGGAATTTCTGCTACCTGAGGATTGTTTTCTCTTCAAACCTCTCTTGGTCTCACCAGCACAAGTTTGCTTTGAATAAGATTAAGCCTGCTAGCAGAGCAATATCTCGGTTCTTCTTTACAGAGGGAAGAAGATATATCCCTGGAGCAATTCAGGTGTTCTCTAAAATAATACCCCAGTTATTATATAGGGTCATTATCTGGATTTTGGTGATTGCAGAATCCTTTGACCCTCCCCTATGTCAGTTTCTATGTAGGATGAGTCCCTCCTTATGTCTCAGATATATCTTCCAAAAATAATTGGAAGCTAGAGCGTGGCTCAGCGCTTTCAAGCTAAGGCTAAGGATTATTTTTGCTTCGGAAGGTCTACTGTTCTTTCTTGAACAAGTTCCTTACCATTCTCGATGGATGAAGACAGTAGATGCTCGATAATGGCAACTAGGGCTTAACTGAAGACATCTTTGCCAGGTAAGGCAGAGGCCCTTTCACTTCTCCAGCATCACCTTAAAGAACTGGATTACAATTGTACAGTGAATTGCTCTCACAGAGTCTGCTCGAGTCAGTTCTTTGGTATCTTACCTTCTCAGACTCTGCCATTATACATGAGATACCTAACAGCTCCCCACCTTGTTAGGGCATTCTCCAGTGGTCCTGGGAGTGGGGCAGTCCTTACTCTTGGGAACAGGCTCCTCCTCCAGAACAGGGGGAGCTTCCTCAGATCAATGCAGGAAGGGGAGGGGCGTGTCCCCTGGGAACATCCCAGTCTCACCGGCCCTGCTGCTTGAGTAGGATGTGTTTCATGGGCGTTGTGTAGAACACAGCGATCCAGGAATGAGAAGAAGAGAAGGAGGAGGGAGAGACCCTCCCTCTTTGTTATTTCGAGCCACGGTCGGCAGCAGACTGCAATGGAAGCTGATAGTCCTGGGAGATCCCCAGCAGCCAAGTCTGTGTATGCAGACTCCTGCAGGGCCCAGCCTGTGGCTAGAGGTCCCCTCCCCAACCAACGCACATCAGGGGAAGCAGTTGAGTCTGCAAAGAGACCAGGGAATTGGCGCAGATCCAGCAATCTCCCTGGTCTCGGAGGACCGGGGCTGCAAAGGAACAAACAAGCCTATAGCCTCTAGTCCTTGCCAGAATCATGGTAAGCACTAACAGGGCAAAAACCCTAAACCGGAGGCAAAGGAGGGCAGGGTGGTAGACTGGAGAAAACCTGCAAGCAATTCCCTAAGGCCATAGAAGGGCAAGGACAATGATAGTGGCCATCTTGGTTCCCTGGACCCTTATGGTAGACTTACTTTTGCTTTCACTAACAGGCAAGTGAATAGAAAATGACTGCCAAGTCAGACCTGCCAGTTCCCTGTGCCCAGACCTGCATAGCCCAATCTAGTTTGATCTGTTGAGATCTCAGAAGCTAAGCAGAGTCAACCCTGGTTAGTACTTGGATGGGAGACAGAGGCAGAGAATGGCAGCAGCCCTGGCCTGG
Source organism: Gekko japonicus (assembly GCF_001447785.1). Lineage (NCBI taxonomy): Eukaryota > Metazoa > Chordata > Lepidosauria > Squamata > Gekkonidae > Gekko > Gekko japonicus. The sequence continues at coordinate 1,068,485 of NW_015164669.1, forward strand.
ATAGCCCAAGCTAGTCCCGTTTGATCGGATCTTGGAAGTTAAGCAGAGTCAGCCCTGGTTAGCTGTCCGCCTTTGACTGTCTCTTGCTTTGAAAACAACAGGGGGCTGCTTCTTGATAGCACTTCCACCACCACTGTTTGCCATGCAGTGTAGCAGCCAGAAGGAACACGTAGCTCAGAATTGGGATGGGGACTCTGCAACACAGGCTAAAGTGATGGCAGTTCCTTCAAGGGCATAAACTTTTTCAGAGATGGACTCAACAGATATCTTATTGAAGATAAAGAGATGTTCTACCTTTGAAAAAGAAACAAACAAACCTGTTAGTCCTGTTGTGACTCCAAAAGGATATCATGCCCAGAACCAAAGAAGAATAGGGATGCCAGGAAAATCTTGGACCTGAAATGGCTAAACAACTGCATCATGTCTAAAAAAAATCCAGGATGAAAACTCTGAATTCCTTTCTGGCAGATTTTCAAGCAAAGGATTTCCTGGCATCCATCAATCTATAGGAGGACTATTTACACGTCCCAATTCGAGAGGCTAACCACAGGTTTCTATGCTTCGCATATGATGGGAAACACTTTCAGTACCAGCGCTGCCTTTCAGTCTGAAGTCATTCCCAAGGGGGTTCACCAAGATCATGGTGGTCATTGTAACACATCTGAGTCTTCAGGGAGTGTCACTGTCACCATCTCTAGATGACATCCTGATCAAGGCACCTTCTTACCAGAAGAGTGGTAAAGCATCAGAGATATCAGTGATTTTTTTTTTTTTTTAGTGACCATGCCCTTATGGTCAACATGAAGAAGGGCAATCTAAACGCCTCTCAATCATTGGTACACCTGGGGGTGCAGATAGGCACAATGAAGGACAGGGTTTCTCTATCTTGGGAGAGAAAACACAACATACAACTTCTGACCATAGAGAAGCTGAAAAAATGCTAGATAAAGGGGATGGTACTGGCCATCTTCCAAGCATGATGGTGTCATGTCATGAAGTGCTTTAATGGTCAAGGTTCCAGGGTCGAACTCTAGAGATGTTTTCCCTTATCTTACCAGGATGTGGTGGCCAGTTAGGGCTACAAGCTGGTACAGTTGCCAAAACAACTTCAGCATCAGCTGCAGTGGTGGCTGGAACCCTCTTGTTTCCAATGAGGATCCCTGGTCTGAAATCTAAAGAGGGTGGTGATGATCACAGATGCGAGTCTGCTGGGGTGGGGAACCCACTCTCGAGGGACAATGACACAAGGGGTTTGGTCTCAGGAAGAGAACTCACTGAGTATAAAATTTTAAGAACTCAGAGCCACAAGGCTGGGGCTCTTGGAATTCTCCAAGATACTAACAGGTCATCACATTCTAGTCCAAACAGACAATATGACGACAATGGCATAAGGAAGATCTGTTCCTGCTGCCTGTTGATTTTTTAACTCTGGATATGAATTGCGGAACTTAATGACTCTGGTCCATGGTAAAGAAGTCAATTTCCATCATCCTGTACCTTTTGCAGACCTGTTGAAAACCCAACTTGCAGACCATCCATATGGACTGGTCAAATCTCCATCTACTCAGCCAGTCCATCAATACACTGTCCTGGCCTGCCACCTGGACCACCTCCAGTGACTGTAGCTGTATCTCCGCCCATCTGATCAGGTTGCTCACTTCTGCATGTAAGGTCTGAAATCTGGTTCTCAACTGCTACTGTCTGCAGGGATGGCTGTACACATTCCAACTGACTTAATTGCTTCACGAGGTGATTCAGAAGCTGTTGGAACAGAAGGCGGAACTAGTGCTGATAGCACCCTCTTGGCCACAAAGAGTTTGGTTCCAGGATCTGAAGTGATTGTCAACTATGGAACCATGGTGCCTACCACTGGGAAAGGACTTGTTGACACTAGGATTGGCACAACATCCTCACCCAGCCCTCCTAAACCTAACAGCCTGGAGGTTGAGCGGAAACAGCTAAAAGAATTGGGTTACTCTGACAAGGTGACAGACACCATGCTAGCTTTCTAGGAAGGGTTCCACAAATAGGGTGTATAACACAACCTGATGGGTTTTTCACTCTTGGTGTTCAGAACGTGATTCTCCAAGATGGTTTGGATAGAGGGGCTAAGCATGAGTACATTAAAGTGACAGATGGCAGTCATATCAGTTGTGATGAGGGGTAGGAAGGGAAGTCCCTTAAATTGCCATCCACACGTTAAGAGATTCCTAAGGGGTTACTACATGGTTAAAACCGCCACAAGTGCAGAGGTTTCTGACTTGGAACCCACATAGAGTCCTGAGAGCATTGTGTAGAGAACCTTTGAACCCATGGAGTCATGTACTCTCAAGGAATTAACATTCAATACCTTGTTTTTAGTAGGCATCACGTCAACTAGGCAGGTGTCAGAACTGAGGACCCTGTCAAGTGACAGGGAACTTTGTGTGTTCCACAATGATAGGGTGATGTTATGCCAGGATCCAGTCTTCATTCCCAAGGTTAATCCAGTTCTTTCACAAGTCAGAGATACTTGTTTTACCTTCCTTTGTCCCAATCATAGACATGACAAGGAAAGGGAATGGCATTGCCTAGATGTCCGTAGGGTATTTAGTTTTTCCATTGATAGGCCAAACATTGGCATGATTTGGATACCCTATTTGTTTCCTTTCAGATATCTTGCTTTTATTATTTATTTTTTGCTCCCGAAGGGGATTTTTTTTATTTGCATTTTCTATAAACTACAACTAAAGATTGAAAGGGGAAAAGAAACTGTGCCCTAACACTATAACTATGGGAAATGGGAAAAGGGTAGACTAATACATAGAAACTACTTGATGGGGAAAAGGGGACCACTATTCTAGACTATATAATCTATTGGTTTGGGGAAAGGAGAGCTAATGCATATCACGATCTTATTAGCTAAAAATATAGCTTATTAACCTAATATTACAAGTTTGGTGTACAATTTAATTCATTGCAGTATTGCTTTAAAAGTATGCATTTAATAGCTTAGCACAAATTCTGCCTTTAAGAACTATTGTTCTTGTTCTAGAGTCTTTTCTTCCTGCATTTCGTCATTTTTGGGGGTTTAGGGGTGGCTGCTTCTTTCTCCGATTCTGATTATTCTGGTGATGTGAAAGTAGTGCTTTTTGAATCCTGTGAGTAGGATTCTTCATCTTCTTCTTCCTCCTGATCTGGTTTAGAGTTCTTTTCTTTCTTTTTATATTTCGGATTAAACATTTGATCCATAACTTTTTCAGCTTTTGGAACAGAGTCAATTTTGTATTTTTATCCAAGTAATTAAAACTCAGTCCTTCCGGGAATAACCATCTATATGGTACTCCCTTTTTTGCAGAGTGAGAGTAAGCATCCTATATAGTTTCCTCCGTTTTCTGACTTCAAAGGGAATGTCTTTTAGTATTTTTATCTCTTCATTCTTAATTTTTAAAAATTTTCCCACTGTAGATTTTAGCACCAGTTCTCTGGTAGATCGTTTCATGAATTTTAGGTAGGTTTTCCCTGGGAGTTTATTATTTTTTATAAAATCCGGGTAAATCCTGTAGGCTACATCCATCTCTTTCACAAGGTCTTCCTGTTTGAAATCCATTAATGGGGCCAAAGCCTCCGCCAACAGTTCTTTTAAGTCCTCGTTCTTCTCTTCAGGGATCCCATGGAAGCGTAAAACATATGTAGATCTTTCCAGCTGGAGCTGTATTAATTGCGTTTTATTGGAGGATCTTTCCTTCTCTCCTTCATTGACTCTCTTATTAATATTCTCAGTCTGTTTTCCCATTTTTTCCAACTTTTTTTTGTTATTGAGGTTCTTTTATCCATTTGATTCAGTTGTTTTTGAACACTGTCCAGTTTGGTGTTGAGGTTAGTCATCTGTTCCATTAGGGGGTGCAGTGCATTTGCTAACAGTGAAGAAAAGTCTGTTGTTACTTCCTGGTTCTGGGAAGGAGTCGTTGGTATGTTATTTCCGGTCACCAGTTTTTTCTTCGGCACCCTCCATCCTCTCCCAGCCATAATATCAACAAAAAGTAAGTTTCCCAAAACAAGACAAAAGTTATGTGATTTAAATCCGCTTTGTATATTTTGGCAGTTTGCTTATTTTAGCTTTAAGTCTTTTAATTTCCAATTCAAAACCACTTTTACATATTTTCCAAAAATGGGTGGGGGAGTGCTTAGTCCCTCTCCCTCCATGCTTTAAACTTAGGCTCTTCCAATTACTACCAAGGTCAGTTCACTTTTTCACCTGAGCTTTGCTTAACTCACAGTTTGGAGACCTAGAGATCTTTTGGAAGCATTTTAAAGTTTTGA
>NW_015164669.1:1074038-1080779 GCF_001447785.1 Gekko japonicus
ATGTGGGAAAGAGCGATCAATAAATTGAAAGCATTATTATTATTATTATTATTATTATTATTATTATTATTATTATTATTATTATTATATTGGCTCAGCAGTGACGGTACCTTTTGGGGATAAGGTGAGCCTCAATTCCTTGGCCGTCACCTTGGAAGAGGCTCTCCTCAGCTCTCCAGGCTGAAGGTCTCCTACAGAGACCCCGGGGAGGTTCGGGACTAACTTGGACCCCTCCCATCGGCCAAGTCTCAGCGTGTCCCCATCAGAGCGAGACAGGACCCGTCCGAGCGGTGAAACGCTTCCTTTCAGATATCTTCCTTAGGTCAACTGGCATTGCCTTTTACCTTAAGTAGGTGGTTTTAGGGGTGGCATCATTGTTACATGCAAAGCTTAGGGGGTGGATCCACCCAAAGGTGTCGCAGCATATTCTCTGCAGGGGGCTGCTACATCAGCAGGTTACAGTCTGTGCACTCATTTACTAGACACTATAGAGTAGAAAAGCTGACCTTGGCTGGAGTGGCTTTTCATTGAGGTGTCCTGTAGCACACTCTATAAACCAGAAGCTGGATTTCCCAGCCTGGGGCACACTGCTACTTTATGTCCCAAGAGTAAGGCCTCACTCCCATGACCACCGGAGAATGGAAGGAAGGTGTCAATGCTCTTTGGGTACGTGCATATACAGAAGAGAATGACTGGACTTGAGTGCATGGGCATACATGAGGAGTACTGTTCACATGTATATGTCCACGTACATGCTTTCTTTGAAGGTTTGCATGCATTTACTGTATGTGTCTGTGTGGAAAGCTAGGAAGTGGCATGCACTTGTTTCACCATGTGTTCAGAAACAATATAGTTATGCTACCATACATACAAGTGTGAGGAAATTAGGTATGTGTGCAAAAGGTGTGAGAATAGCATGTGTTTGCACACAAAAATAAAATATAGTTTCATTTTTGCATGAGTTAGTACAATACTGGAGAGGTATTTTCCCCTTCCCAAAATATCCATTCTTACCACTTATCAATTATCCCTTGATAATTAGGGGAGTTTCACGGTGGGGGGGGGGGCTGCACAAAGAAGGGAAAGCAGTAAACTCCTTTCAGAAAGCTTTTTTCCTGCTTTCAGCAGTCTGGATCCAACCTTTTGATTATACTGAAACATAACCATGTCAGTCAGAATGGTTTAGACTTCCAGGAATTGTACATTTCTGTAACATAAATCACTGAAAGCAATTTCTGTATTCCCAGATGGACCCTGGCAGAAGTTCCTTGTGTGCTTTGGGAAATCTGCTCTTTTAAATGCGGGAAACATGCACACAGGCAAAATGCCATTTGAAAAAAAAACCCCACAAAACCTTTTATTTTGGGAACCAGTTGCAACAAACTGTTGTTCCCAGTGTCATTGGTTTGGATCCAAGTCTCCCATATGCAGAAGTGGGCTTTACTGCCTTTACCTTACTCTATAACTTCCTGCATCAACTGGAAAGTGGCTCCTGATACTGAGGGATGGGGTATCTGAACGGTATGCCATACAACATGTGGGCTGCAGTAAGAAAGTGGGAAATAGCCCTAATTGTCCTATTCACTCTTACACAAGCAGATTATGCCCCGGATTGGTTTTTAAAAAATTATTCACAACATTCAGAATCCATTAATTAGAGGATTAATTAATTAATGCTAATGAACCAAATTGCCTCCTTCTATAAATTACTTGGACTGTGATGTAATCACCAAAAGTATCAAACTCCTGTAGAAATGCTTGATTGTGGCCAAACTTTAGATATCCTTCAGGATATAAAGCTAACTTTTATAAAGCTTTTTTTTTAATGTTTGGGAGGAAACTTCTAAAAAATACAGGCTAGAACAAAAAATTAGCTTCATGTATGAGCCCTTTATACATGTGTCTGCTTATTACTTTTTAGTCAATTATTAGTCAATTGCATTGCAGTTCTGAGCAGATACACCCTGGGATTTAGGAAGGTGTAATTAGGAATGCCAGACCCTTCTGGGGGCAGGGGAACCCCTGCTTTTGCAGGGCGCTTCCTCACCACTGGCCAGGTGACCAGCTGGGGGAAATCCCACCCCCAACCGGCCCAAAAGGCGATGTTATGATTTCAGTTGGAAGTGATGTCATCACGTCATAGACGTTGTGAGGTGACGCTCTAGTTTTTGGGCAAAACTCTATGGTAAGATTGGCTACAAACCATAGAGTTTTGTCCAAAAACTAGACTCTCACCCCCCAACAGTTATGTGATGACGTCACCTCTGTGCGTGGGGCAGAAGATCCTGGAGAGGACCAAGGATCCTCCCGCCAGCTGCCAAGTAGGACCTGGCAACCTTAGGTGTAACTCTGTTTATAATAGCTGTCACTTGGGTGCCTCTGGGCCATATTACAGATTTTGTTGAGTTGGGTCCAGATTCCCCAAACCCAGCTCACTTTTGCTGCAGTCACACAGCAGTTGCTGGGAAAGGAATTTTTAAGTACTGAATGTGCAGCTCCAAAGTGAGGTAAGTTACTCCCTCCTGGTGCCACTGGACTCAAACTCCTGGGACTGTTTTGGCTCAGGAAAATGGCATTGGGGGGAGACATAAACTCCTCCCCCCCCTGTGCTCTCCTCTCTTATCTGCTGTGTGTCTGCAGGGAAAGTGGATCAGGTCTCTGTTCCCCAAAACATGCCAGAATGTATAACATGTTATTTGGCTCTTTCTGTGCAATTCTAAGCAACATCCTTCTAATCCTGTTGGTTTTAATGTTTAGAAGGGTATAATTCTGCATAGGATTGCACTCTAAATCAGTTTTAAAAATTTTTTATTCGGTGTTCTGTTTTTTCAAAAAAGGGCACCTGCAAATTTGTAAGTGGCTGAGGCCATCTTAGCACCCTTGATCCCTTTGTGTCACATGCACTCACTTCCGGAATGGTGTATACTGTATCACGTGCATCCAGTTATCCTAAAAAACAAATTGTGTTGGGTCCGAATATGCTGTTCCAGCAGAAGGAGTCTTCTGTTGGAGGAAGAGTATTTTTACCCATTTCGTCTTCTATGGCACACTCAACATGTCACTCCTATGACGGTCTAGGGGATCTCATGAGCCTCAGGAATAGAATTTTGGAAGACTCAGTGAAGCTGCAGTAGGGTGAGGGGCAGGAAAGTCTAACTCTGCGAACTCCATTCCACTTGTGATACTTTGAACCCCATCCAGTATGTGTGTTTTGATTTCTTTTGCAACTATTGTATATGTCATATACAAATATATGCAGATTTTATTCAGTGATTTATCAGTTACAGTGCAATACTAAGCAGACTTACTCCAGTTTAAGTCCACTGATTTCAATGGACAGACTGGAGGAATTCTGCATAGGATTGGGTAACAAAATTTCTTTAATTGGGTGACAGACCTGTCCCCCTCCCCCAAGTCTTATAACTGTTACTGCCAAGATGAAGGCATCTTAAAATATAACTTGCTAGCAAGTTAAACAATGACATTCAAAAACATAACAGAAGTTTGGTCAAATATTATAGGAAAATTTTAAAAATAGTGTGATTATCTCCAGTATGGCTCTTAGCAAGTGCTGCTGATGCCCTATATTCCCTGGAATAAAGATAAGTCACTTTTGCTGTGCACAGCCTGTTCAAATTAGTATTTGAGTAGTCATAAAAGGTACTTCTTTACAATAAACAGTTTTGATCTATTGGCCACTAGCTGCCCATTTGCCCCCCCACCACCTAATTATTGTTCGGGGATATATAAAACTGAGTTCTTACTACAATATCAATATGCCTGACTCCAGAATAAATATTGCTGCTAATGAACTTTAAATGTTGCACAGTAGTCGTGTCACTGGAATAGTAATCAGATGAACACCAGAGCAAGCATGCATTGTTATCATTAAATTCTGTTAGGTCTCGTCAGGTTTTCTTCTTAAAATAGGAAGCTCTGTGGCCTTTTAGTACAGGTAACTGTCTAAGGTAGGTTGTAAACTGAATTTTGAGAAGGATGATATTTCTGTTATGTAAATGATTTTGTTGTGATACGAGATACAAATAGAATCGTGCGCAGTTCCTTGTGAATCAATTTTGCATAGCTCTGTAGCCAAGTGGGATGTTTCAGATATACTGTAAATGTAAAGAACAAGGTTAAATATAACATATGTTTTACTGTATTAAAGTCTTCTTTTATGGTCCCTCAAATGTGTACCATGCCTTTCACAATACCTTCATTAGCTCCCCCTTAAGATTTTTATTGTTTTATACATAGGTTTGTAAATATAATAATGACCAAACCACAGGTAGCCTTATACCACATTCTTTAGCTGTGAAGGGTGTATCCTATATCATTAAACCTCTGTCCTAGGCAGAGGCCAAGAAGAAGATTAGGTGTCTTTGGATCCAACACCACCAGCCAAATGAGGAAGAGGTGAGGCCAGCTTACTTTACCTCTATTGGTAGCTATCAGTACAAAATCAGTGATGTCATCTGCACAGACATGGTGGTGCATTTGAATTTGGATTATTGTACTTGGATTATCCTAGTAGTGTATTGTCCTGTACAATCTGCCATTGCTGATAAATTAATGGATTGACATTGGGGTTGGGGGGACTGCCCTTCAGTGGTTTTCCTCTTTTCTCCATGGTTGGGGACAGAGGGTGGCACTTGGTGAGAGGATCTCCCTGTGACACACACTTGAATGTAGTGTGCTGCAGGGGATGATCCTCTTGCCAGTGTTGTTTACCATCTACATGCGCTCCCTCGTCCAGTTGGTCTGGGGGTTGGAGTGTCATCAATATGCAGATGACACCCAACTCATCTGTTATTGGATGGCTACCTGGACTCTGCCCCAGAGATTCTGACTGGGGCATTGGAGGTCATAGCTGGTTGGTTGCAGCAGAGCTGGTTGAAACTCAATCCAATGAAGATAGAGGTTCTATACCTGAGTTGGGGGGAGTTAGGACAGGGATTTGGCTGCCCATCCTGGATGGTGTGCCACTTGCGCTAGCCCAGAAGGTGAGGAGCCTGGGGGTGATCCTGGATGCCTCACTTTCTATGGAGGCCCAGGTCACCGCAGTTGCCAGGTCTGCCTTTTTCTATCTCCAGCAGATCAGGCAATTGACACCTTTCCCCCCCAGGACTTGGCTACAGTGACCCATGCAATTACTATAACTCACTTTATGCGAGACTGATCTGGAAACTCCAAATAGTCCAGAATGCGGTGGCACGCCTGCTGATGGCATCGTCTGTGCAGGCGTGCATTTGGCCGGTATTGTGACGCTTGCACTGGCTACCGATTGAGTATTGGACCCATTTCAATGAGTTGGTACTAACATTCAAAACCTTACGCAGCCTGGGGCCAACATATCTGAAGGACCACCTCTTCCCATATGTACCCCAAAGAGCCTTGCGCTCACAGGACCAACATTTACTGGTTACCCCTGGCCCAAAGGACGTCCGCTTAGCCTCGACCAGGGCCAGGGCTTTTTCTGCCCTGGCCCTGGCCTGGTGGAATCAGCTCCCACGGGACATCAGGGCCCTGCAGGACTTTTTACTGTTCCACAGGGCCTGCAAAACAGAGCTCTTCCACCGGGCCTTCAGTTGAAGTGGTGGGCGTCCAAATCAGTTGCCTCCTTGCTTTAGTTCCCAACCTGCTGAAAAGGCCCATCTGATTCCACCAACAGATTTATATTGCTGCTACCAATTTTATTGTTTATTGTTTTTATGACTTTAATGTGATTTTATTGTAACGAGTCTTTGACTTTGTTGTGATCTGCCCTGAGCCCATTTGGGGAGGGTGGAATAGAAATCCCAAAATAAATAAATAAATAAAATATTTCCCTTTACTTTTTAGTAGTATACTTGAAGTCATATTAAATTTTGCGCCAAAGTGCTCTTCACAAGGACAACCAAAGCTGTGGGGGAGGCAGTAGTGGAATTTTAATCTCCCCAAGCACATGGCTTCCCTCTGTGTATAATCTGATGGCTATAGTGTTGGACTTCAGTTTTGGAAGCTCTTCCAGGAAACAGTTTTTGATTCCAATGTGTATCCTCCATGATCTTGAGTAAGTTATACAATCTTTTTCTTTGTAACACATTTTCCTATCTGTAAAATGAATGAAATACTTTTTTACACCTCTCCAGAGTAGCAGAACAAGTTATGTTTGTTGGTGTCTACAAAAATATATTCAGCGCAAGGGCTTTGATGTTCCATTATAAACTTGAAAAGAGGCTTGTTTTTTATAAAGGTTTGATGTGGCATGCAATTTTTTTAAATTAAAAGTGAACTAGTTTCAAGTGAAAATGAGAGCTTAGAAAGGTAAACAAACTTTCTTTCACTTCTGAATTAAACCAGTATGAACATTCAGTAGGCAAAACACAGAGAAACAAACGCTGTTCATTTGGCACCACCTTGCTTCATATTTACAGCTTGCAGAAGGACGTGGTATGTGTGGAAAGAATAGTTTTACTTTTGCACAGAAAATTACAAAAACTGGAAAATAAAAAAAATACCCCTTTAGATGATGGGGCATAGGGAATGGGTTGCTCTTTTTTTTTTTTGGCCCCCCAGGGGGATTACTGAGTCCAATTCGCCACTGGATTTGCTGTCATCTTCTTCCTTCTCGACCTCAGCTGGCTCTCCCAGCTGCACTCTCAGGAACTCACGTGCTTTGGAAACAAAGTCAATCTTTTCTTTTTTATCTTGTAGTTTGAAAATGACTCCTTCTGGAATTAACCATCTGTTGACAATGCT
>NW_015164669.1:1081457-1188837 GCF_001447785.1 Gekko japonicus
GCTGGCGTCCATTTCCTTCACTTTCTCAGCCGTTTGCTCCATTATTTTTAAAGTCTGAATCAATTTGAGCTGCTGAGTTGCAAGATTCTGGTTTAGATTCGTCAGCTGTTGTTCGATGTTAGTCATCTGGTCCAGCAAAGGGCACAAGGACTCTGCCAACATTTTTGAAAGCTCGGTGGTCTCTTCCAGTCGAGGGCTCAAGCTGGCTGGTTTCACTTTTACTGGTTCGTCTTTCTCTGCCCTCTTCCCTGCCATCTTTATGGATTGTTTACTTTTATGAAAACTTGCTATAATCTCTGAAATATGCCCATACACTTATCCATGCTCTGGTAAGTCTCTCAAAACAGATTTCAATGATTTTTCTTCCGCTCCCCCCTAAGTATTTCGTTGTTTAGTTCATGTGTATGGGAGGGGCCCCTCCCCCGCTCACTTTTTTTGCCGTTCCCAGGGGGTAGCTTTCTTTTTAAATTCTCCTTTCACTTTAACCTGACTCACAGTTCATTGTTGGTCATACAACCTCACTCGGCATATGTTTAAAATGCTCGATCTTGTCCTGGTCAGCGGCTCTAGATCCATACGGACACGCAGCAGCAGGATGCTCGGGGCGGAGGAGCGCCTCAATTCCCCAGCATCGCGCTGGCGAAGAGGCCATCCCTCAAAAGCCCCATGGCTAGGAGCCTTTTGCCAAGGCTCCGGGGGGGGGGTGTAGCAACCCATCACCCCCCCTTTCTGCTGGTGCACAGATCACATCCCCGGGAGGGGATAAACCGGAAGCCTTCCTCTCTCCTTGCTCTTCTGTCAGCAGTTTTGGCTGATGCAAGAGCCCCTTTTAGCACAAGAAAGAAGTGGGGGATTGTTGCTTGGTTCCCCCTGTTCACAGCAGTTTTGTGTGCCCAACGGCATTTTGTTCAAAAGTCTCCCATGACTCCAAGCATCTCAGGAAGCTGGTTTGGTAAGGAAGAGTTCAGGAAGATCCTAGAGTACCTTCTGCTTATGGTATGTAAGATCCACACACACCCTTCTTTTTTTTTTTGCTCATGTTAAATTCCATGGTCACACTGAGTTGTGGGCTTAAAAGAGTAGATAAGGGGACTTAGCATGTCTTGGGGGGGTAGCTACAACTGTATTTCCAGCATGTTTAGAGCATTCAGGGCATTAGAGGCCCTTGGGAGGGGACAATTTCTAACTTCTAGTTAGAATTCAGCTGATGGCAGTTGCTGACTTCCAACCCAGATGTGCTATTTTAGGTCAGATCTTTTCTCTACATTGACTGGCCACTGAGAGATCTGTTTGTCATTTGGGGTTGAAGGGATTAGGTATTTTTTTAAAAATTACCTGGTTCCTGTTTGGTAGTGGCTTATGTTGTGTTATTTATTGTCTTTTTTTAAATGCAGAAGTATTGAATATTTGGAGACTGTAAATTGCCTTGGGCTCTCAGGGAGTGGTGGGATAAAAACATTTAAGTAAATAAATACACTTTCCTGTAATAGTCTGAAATAATTAGGCAGCTCTGTGAATGGTGTTGCCTGTGCATGTGTCCATGTGCATCCTCCCTGGAGAAGAACTTTGTGACTTGGATGCTTTCATGCGTGATGACTGCACCCAGAGTGGAATGAAAGGAGCCCAAAGTATTTAGATATGGGAGATTAGTGCCCTGTTAACCTGGAACCAGTTTTGGTTAGCTAAAGCAAGATAAATCTGGAATAATTCTGTTGATTTCATGAAATTATTTTGAATTTCTCTTGATGTAACTGAGAATGCAATTCAGGTCATAAAGCTTCACTGAAGTGTAGAAATTTTAATACTCCCAAATGCCTACAGAAGACTCAAAGCCTGTGATGCATTTCATCTGCAGTGTATGTTTCTTTGCAAGAAAATATAATTGCTTTATCTTTACAGTCCTGATATAAATACCAGTTCAGAAAGAAATGCAAATTTTATACAAGCTAGGATATACATTTGTAGAGAATGTTGTGAGGCTACAGTCTATTCCAGTATACTTCCACTTATTATAATTGTTGTTGTTGTTATATTTATACCCCACTGTATCCCACAAGTCGGATGTGCATGTACATTATTTAAAAATGTTATTTCATCTGTGATGTTATAAACACTGATTCCTAACTAACTTTATAGGGAGAGGAAGTTCTCTCTCCCAAAATCCACGTTTTAAAATATAGCCATTGATTTCTCTTTAATTTCTCAATACATTGCAGCCTTTGACACTGTTTTATGTCACCCAGCACCACAGGGTGCTGCTCTAGCAGGAGGATAGGAAGGTTTGGGGAGACACTGCCAACCACTAAGCATCTACAGAGTGAAATTCTGAAATTGTGAAGAAAATCCCTTCTTGCCCATCCTCTCTTTGATCTGAACATAATTTATTAGAAACTGACTTCAAATTCCTAAAGAGAGGAAAAGAAATGGATTAGTGGATTTTAGGGAGAAACTGGCTGAGTAACAATGCTATTCCTAAACAATTCTGATGTCCATAATATTTCAACTGGTATTAACTGATACCCACTATATTGTCTCAAAGAATCAATTTAATAGGCAATCTGTGATATGAGTAGAGATGTTACATGCTTAAAGAAGAGAGAAGCTTGTTTTCAATACTGTCCCCATGAGGTGTAAGGTTGACTCCTGGGTGTAATCTGAACTAAGATACAAAATGAACATATAGTACAATGAGATTTCAGTAACTAACTTTAAATTTTGTAATGTAATGTATTTATTTTCTTCTCAATTTGGAGAAAGTAGAGTGGTTTTCAATATGGAAAATGAAAAGCTGGGTGGCAACTTGTTCATTGGCATCAGGGCAGAGTCTCTCAGCCTGCCATTGGTTCTGTGTTATGGTACGATTATGCTAATCATTGTCCAACTTGATCTGTCTATCCATGTGCAGTCACCCCTCTCTGTACTTGTATAATAGGCAAATAACTAGTAATGTTAGTGCTGGTGTTGCCAAGTCCAGTTGTCCTGGGAATGGGGGGGTGGGAGGGAGCTGTCCAAAAGTGTGGGGGCGGGATGACATTGCTTCATGATGATGTCACACAGAAGTGATGTCATATTGCAAGGGACATCACATGTTAATGCTAGAGCATCAACGCATGATGTCCCCGGCATGATGATGTCACTTTTGTGTGATGTCATCATGCTGACCATGGTGACGCATGATGGGCCTCTTCAGGGGTGGGGCTTTCCCTGCTGGCCAGCTGGCCAGCAGCGGATTCGAACCTCAGAGATCAGGGGATACCATGGCTGGACCAGGGGTCTGGCAACCCTAGTCAGTGCTATGAAACTGGAACTCTAACCACATGCTAGGTGAGAATATGCTAGGTGTTAAAACTGGGTAACAAAGAAGGTATAGACCACTCACCTACTGTGTCATTCACTTCACAGTGTTCAAATTCTGAACTAGGATTCAGTACAAGAATGACATTACAGGTGTGAATTGGATGTAGGTAGAAATGAAAGTAGATCCTGGTAATAAGCAGAAGAGGAAGAAGTAGCTGGTAGAAGTATGCCTTGCACATTGCATAGATAAAGTCTAGATGAAGGAGCAGGAGGCTTATAAAGCAGAGGCAGTGTTGAACCAACTGGGTTCTTATGGGGAAATAAAGGTAGAATGTCAGTAGAATTTATTGGGGAATGTATTTCTTGATTCTGAAGTCCTTTATGGCTAATTAAGGGTTTGACTCCATTGAAATGAGGCCCTATTATATGCAACAGGCCATGCCACATTTTATTCACAAATCTGCCACAGTGACTGAGCTCATGTTCAGAGACCAAAGTATTTGTTCCTTTTTCAGGATGTCCTGATATTTCTTGACTAGTTTCAAAGGCATAAAATATGACAACAGCACTTAGATGTGATAATTGTCTCCCATTGTCACAAAGGTTTGCATCAGACCCTCCTTGTAGCCATCGAAATTTTCATTAGACAACATTTGAAGAGGGTAGTCTAGATATAAAAAGAGGTGGGTTGTTTTTTTTTTGCTATCAGCTTTAATAATAGCATCTCCTGGTTTAATACATTTAATTATTATTAGTATTGAACTTTCTTCAATACTTCATTTTACTCTGTAGCCTCCTTCTGCTCAAAGTACCTCTTAGAATTGAACGGTTCTCAACAGAAATAAATGTTGCTGATAGATGGAAGAGGCAATAAAAGCATCATCAGAAAATTTATTAATGTGGGTTTGCAGAGCTGTTCAGTAAGAATGATAGCCTGCAATATTTAGAAGTGTTTTGAGTGAAGACTAATGTGAAATAGATTTAGATTGATATCCCAGTGGTCATAGGTTCGTATTAGAGACATAAAGAAAACACTTTGTTCTCTTATCCACCACAGATGTTTAATCTAGGGAATTTTACTGCTTGCTGTATATATATTTTATAAATCAAATGACAAGTCAAGAGCAAGTTTTTGCCTGGCAAGCATAATGTTAAACTGTGAACAATTGGAAGGAGGTGTCTCTGGAACCTTCCAATGTATCTGAATTGTTTTCTTTTGCTTCAAATCTGGCCAGATTGCATTGAGCAAAAATGTTAGCTATGTAGAAAAAATGTTCTTGCATTTCCAATGGCAGGTCTAAAGCAAAGGCTTTTTTCATTCTTCTCTGTTGCCATCAGAATGCAAAGGCAATTAAAAAATCTGAAGCCACCCTATGTAAGTTTCATATCAGAAAAGTAATTTTATGCAGGCTCAGTTTCCATTCTTAGTAGGCTGTTTGCTTAAATTTTAGCAAGCAGTTTAGTCATAATCTTAATAGGCCAAGAGTTTTTCCATTAGTAAATGGGGAAAGATGCATTTTTTAAAGAATCCACTCAGAAACATTGAGATTTTAAAAGCATCATCACAACCCTCCACATAAAACCAAAGGCAAGCTTGAAATTCACCAGAGATTCCAACATGTAGCTTGGATTTGTGTATATGGAATGCTTTTTTGTACTTCAAGTGCCCCTGAGTTGAAACAGCTAAGAAAGGAGATTAAAGGTCTATGCTAAAATTCAGGGGGCACCTTTAAGAGTGGCTGAACTTGAAAATTTTGTATTGGGCCATAACAAACTAATCTAAACAATGTATAAGGACAATAAGACCTTGGGAACAAAACAGATGACCCTGAGAATAAAGGAAGACTTAAGAATTAGCAGCAAATTGCTAAAGCCATTTGTGCATAGCATAGTTTTCCTTCCTTGTGTGAAGATTCCTTGCAATAAAACTGTAAGCTGCCATACATAAGCCAACTCCTTCCTTCATATACACAGACCGTTCACCTCACATGTTCTTTATCTTCATCTGTCTACTGAATAAATCATGGTTTGTGTCCTATGAAGAATAAAGCTAAATATCATGCACTGAAAGCCAAATTGTATACTTTCAATTCACAGGGACACTACACTTGCCATGATACTCATGGTTTGGTTGTCATAAAGCAATTTTTTATCATTTGCTAGGGTTTCTGCTTAGTGAACATGTGCATTTTTAACAAGATAATAATGGGAATTTCAAAAGCGACTTTGAGGGGGTTAAAATGGCCAGCCAACAAATTCCCCCTGGCTGGCATAGACAAGCTATTCAAAGTTTACCCTTCCCTGTAGTTCTCTTCTCTTCCTTTCTTATTTTTCTCTGCTCCATTCATTCATTTTGCTTTCTTTGCATCACACATTCATCATCTTCCCCTTTTCTCTCATTCAGTTTTCTTCTAGAACTTCAAGCCTTGGCATCTTTTTTCTCCTCATTGTCCTCTTCTCTCCCACTTTACTTTTTTTTTTAATAAGCCCCAACATAATTTTTTCTCATGTTCCTCTTTTCCAGTCGATATTTTCTCTCCCACTTTAGCCAATTCAACATTATGTCCAAACAAACTATAAATGAACGTAGGGGAAAGTCATTCCTGGGTCTCTTGAGATAGTAGCTCATTTCAGACATCATGCAATACCTTGGTTTAATTAAATTAACTGTGATCCATGTGATTGGCTAATAATTTGTTAATGTCTGTTTGTGTTTGGTTAAGAAGAGTTGGCGGGTGCATTTGGAATATACTCTAGCCAAAAATAAAACCAATTTTAGGGTTTTTTGGGGGGGGCACTGAGGGATATCTGAAATGTCTCAAAACACTCCTGAAATTCCAGGAGTAACAAAAATTTGAATTCTGAATTGGGAGTGTTTGGGGAGCCCAAAGAGCTGATGGTAGAAAGGCCAAGTCTAACCGTAAAAATAATGGTCCTATCCTATGGACAGTAGATGTAGCTTATTTTGGGATTAGGTTTGCACAATTAGTTGTTAGCATTGCCAGTCCCTTTAGAGATGAAGGGCCATTATTTTTTATTGGGGTAGATTTGGCCTTCAGATTTCAGACCAGGTATTCCCATAGAAAACAATGATCCTCTGAAATTTAAAGGGAGGGTGACACAGTCAAACAGCTGTATGATGATGCCCACTTCTTCTCTCATCTCCTTCCATGCCTCCTAGTCCCTTTGAGAAGGAATGGGGACAGTTGTTAAAATGGTCCTCCCAACCCCCCCAAATCCTAAGGAGAGTCCAAAAAAATTGGGATAAGGAAAAGCATGTCCTTCCTGAAATCGGGATCTGAAATTAATGCAAACATTTTTGAAGTGCGCAAACCAGAATCTGAATCCAGAGATAGAAGATGGTTTAGTAACCTCAAAAAGGCTTAGTTCAAACATCATACAAATCCATGGTTCTATGAAACCATTAATTGGTGAAACCAGGATTTGTCCAACATTGAAAGTGTTAAAACTTAAATATGGTTTCACTGTGTGTGAAAGTGGACATTCTGGCTTAGTCCTAAGCACCACCTTCATTGCAGCACAGGCTGGTATACCAGCAGGGTCTTTACAAGGGAGTGGGGGAGAATAAAGGAAATAATGTTAGTTGATTGACTACCTGCAAGCCAAATCCAGGTTTCATGTCTTGTCTCAAGCCGTTGTCCACATCAAGCCCTTTCCATTGCCTAGCTCCTTGGCCTTTCACAGAAGCCACCTACTAGGATCCAAATAGATTAAGACTGGCAATGGAAACAGTGGACAGACACATTTGTCACCAAAACAGAGAAAGTTGAAGTATAGTGGGGCTAAAGAGCTAATGGGACAAAGAAAGAAAGTACTGTTTACAGCAGTAAGTTGATGAGGTGACTAGATCTTATAGACACCCCAGTACTTTCATAACAAACACAGTTTTGAGATATTCCATTCAAAAGCAGATACGCTTGTTCTTTTGCAATCCCCCTCCCCAGTCATTTTTGATTACACGTAACAACTGCTTGTCTCTCCACCGTGGTTCTAAAGGGAAGATTCAGATTATAGCCATCTGGTACTGAATAATGAAGTGCTACAAGTTAATAAAGAAGGGCAAGCTTCTAAAATATGCAAATCTGTGCTGAGCAGAAAATACAGGTGCTCAAAATCTACATTGATAGATAATAAATTCGCACTCTGAATCTAGCGTCTCTTTGTCCAACTTTGTTCAATAATCATTGAAGGACACTTCATAAATCACAGAAATGAATATCAATGAAAACATTCATGCAGTTGAGGTGTATATATAAATTATCCTTTGCTTCATTTAAACTGTAACACATACATCCTCTTACTTGGGCTTATTGTTCCTTAAGTGTAAGTCTTTCCATATGTTTAGAAAACTAGAAGATCAGAATGATGATATGCATGAAAAAGACCTATCATTCTGACTACCAGAACAATTGACGGTGATTAAAAATGATAAAAATCATAATCACATTCTTACTAAGTAGGAAGATGAATATTTATGGGATTCAGCCCTTATTTCATAGCCAGCCCAGCTCTCTGACAGATTTCAGTGAGGGCCTAATATGGTCCCACTTCAGAGATTATTTGTAATTTATGGCTTGATTTACAATAATTTGTAGCTCCACACATTGTAAAATGTGTGTGTGCCAGATTGGTAGATTACTCAGCCTGATTTAAGAATAGCACGGAGTTCCAAAACAATGTGAGTTATTAGGAACATAAGTAGTATAGAGTTTGAACTAGACATAACTGTCTTGCCAAGGATTTTGAAGACCAATATTTTAAATGAACATGATTTAGTGGCTTTGTTAAGTATATCATATTGAACAGAGTAACATTAGCTGCTTAAAAAGCTATCTGTGTTTATGATGAGGGCTTAGATTAGTGTATTTTGTTTGATGATGACTAAAGGTTATGAGTTAGAACAGTTTAGATGTGAGCCAAGTGTGCCACAAGTTGAGTCCAAAGTAAGAGACATTACCTTGCAGAGCATTATAGTATATATCACTTACCCTCCATGCTTTGGCGTGGTTTTGGTTTTAGGTTACAGAGCCAAGGGAGCAGGCAGTAATACAATGTGTAGAAAGCTTCAAGATATCAGACCTTACGATGCAAGACATGATACAACAACTTTGATTAAACTGGTCTGGATTTGGCCAGTATCTATACTGGAGGCTCAAGTACCGCTGGAGCCCTCTAGAATTTCACAGTGAAAGAAAGACAGGATGAGATATAAAGGAAACAAGTCCACGACATGTCCTGCTGTTATCTAGGAATGTAACAGGCTTTCTACTGGCTGGATGCATACTAGGGGTATGCAAAAAAGGGAGCATTTTTTGGGTTTGGGTATATTGAACCCAAAAAATACTGATATTTTCCAATATTCCTGAATCCCAATATTGGTATGGCATTGGGATTTGGAAAATTTTCAGAAAACCCAATTTTAAATGCCTTCTGAGTGCACTCACCAACTCCTGCCACGTTGTGATTTAGAAGAGAAGGCATTTAAAGAGACCACAGTCTCTTAAATGCCCATTGCCTTCTCCAAGTGTGGCAGCGGAGGGACGGCAAGTGAACTCAGAAGGCGTATAAATGCCTTCTGAGTTGGAGAAGGCATTTAAAGAGACCACAATCTCTTTAAATGGCTTCTCCAGATACCCGAATAAAAGCCAAATGATTTTAGATTTTTTCATTATCTGTTATACCAGTAGCCAAAAAGAGTCTCTAAATTGTATTCAGCTTGAAAATAGCCCAATAAATCAGCTCAGATAAACTGAATGCATACCCCTAATGAGTACACAATAAAGTGTATTGGAGCGAGTATTGTTCCACATGGAGGTTTACTCAGCATTATTATCGAGTTTCTGTGTCTAACCCTTGAAATAAGTTCCACTGAATTTGGTGGGACTTACAGTTAAAGGATGCACAGCTTTAATTTGTAAGTTGGGTGTACTTTTTAGTAACACTGAAATCTTTTATAGCAAAAATGGGCCCGGCACTGAGGTGCAATAGACCCAATTCCCTCCAACCATATACATACTTTGAATTCAGTGGGTAGCCATGTTGGTTTGCATGAGAAAAGTTAGATCATGGGTCCCCAGCGTGGTACCTATGGGTGCCATAGTGCCCAGCAACAAGTGTTGTTAAGAAGTGGGTGGGTAAGGTAGGGCTTTTGCTCAGCAAGCCTTCTGATTTACTATTGTAGATTTGTTTGGCTGTGCAGATTTTTTAAAATGTTGCTTTGTCAGCAGCTGCCACCACAGCAGAAGGGTCTGCACTGTTTTACTGAAGTTAAACTGTGGCAATCTATTTATGTCTGGCTCTGCCTCCTGCGTAGCTATTTTGTTGCTGCATTCACCATGCCATGTCAGAATTCCAAATGTGCCTGCAAGCTCAAAATGGGGACCCCTGGGCAATGTTCCCTCTAAGCTTTGGAGTCTTGTGAGCAAAAATTCTACTTTGTGAGCTACTGGCATTAAAGCTGTGAGCGAGCGATTTGGCTGCTGTATGAATTAGTTTGCTCTGGAGCCATCCTTCCTGAGCTAAGACAAAAATGTGTGAGCCAGAGGCTAAAAAACTGTGAGCTAGCTCACACTAACTCAGCTTAGAGGGAACACTGCCCCTGGGTTAGTTTCACGTCCAGTCACACCTTAGAGACCAACAAGATTTTTGGGTTATGAGCTTTCAAGAGTCAAAGTTTCCTTTGTCAAATAACTTTCAAAGGCAGCTTTGACTCTTGAAAACTCATATCCCAAAACTCTTGTTCATCTCTAAGATGCTACTGGACTTGAATCCAGCTACACATTGAGTTCAGTTGCCCAAGTGGGATGGCTCTGAGGAAGGGGTTGGCTGTGAAAGCCTAGCTATGGCTTGGATCCCAAGCAGCACAAATGGAGCTGAGCTCCTGAACAAAACTTTTGTGCTTCCACTGCCATGCTGTACCCCATTGCACTTCCCCAAATCCTGCTTTCAGTGGTCAGGACACTCTGAGGAAATTCAGGAGGTACAACAGGCTTCTCCTGTATAATTGTGGAGTCAACAAAAAACTCCCTGCTCCTCCACCATTGGTAGTATGCTGCTGCCAACAGAAACTGATGTTTGAATTCAAGCCTGTATCTTTTGAGAATGGGATTTGATATAGTTGGGATTCCATTCCCTTCTGTTTAGCTTGTACATGTTGTTACAGAGTGACATTGCTGGGCATCAACTTTCTGTAGCATTACTTTGCTGCCATCAGTGCCCTCAATGTGTTTCTTGTTTAGCTGACATACAGTGTGAATTTTTTTACTCTGCTAACTTGGAACTGGGCGTCAAAAAAGAAAAGAAAAGAACCTGGATCAAGAGTGGACTTTGGGAACTGCCATATAACATGAAAGGTTTTTTATGTTAGAATTATGTATTATTTATGTGGCACTGCTGCAAAAGTAGGGATGCTGTTTTTAGCATCAGCCACATGATAATTGTGGCATGAAGGCGAAAAACAACAACAACACAACAGCAATGGTTGTGCTCACACCAAAGAATAACCAGCCAAAAATAAGTCCTTTAATTCCTAATGAGAATTTACAAATATGTAAGGTCCACCTTATTGTGCCCTGGCTAGACAATCCTGTCAGATCTAGGAAGCTATGCAGGGTTGGCTCTGGTTAGTATTTGGATGGGAGGCCACCAAGGTTTCTACGCAGAGACAGGCAATGGTGTAGTGGTTAAGTGTGCGGACTCTAAGCTGGGAGCACCGGGTTTGATTCCCCCCTCCTCCACTTGCACCTGCTGATGTGACCTTGGGTCAGTCACAAGCTCTGACACAGCTGTCCTTGAAAAAGGGCAGTTTGTGTCAGAGTTCTCTCAGCCCCACCCACCTCACAGGGTGTCTGTTGTGGGGAGGGGAAGGGAAAGGATTTTGTAAGCCACTCTGAGACTCCAAGTGAAGGGCGGGGTATAAATCCAATCTCTTCTCTTCTTCTTCTTCTTCTTTGCAGATCTCTTGCCTTGAAAACCTACAGGGTGGCCATAAATTGACTACAACTTGGCAGCACCCCCCCCCTTGCAGGTACATAATCTCCATTCCTCAAAGTGCCCATATAGCATAGCATTTCATACTGGACTAGGTTTGGATTCAAATCCCTATTCTGCCACAAAGCTCACTGGGCCAGTCACTAACAGCCCAATCTATCTAACAGGGTAATTGTGAGGACAGAAGCGGGGAGGGAAATATGTTCCTTAGCTCCTTGAAAGAAAGATGGGATAAAAATGCAAGATGTGACTAAAAGTTAACCTTTCACCTGCCTTAAGTTCATGTCTGGGCGTGTGAATAGACTTCCTATACTCTTTCTAGCAACTGTTGTCACTGCTGATTGATGGGAAATATATTAATCTTTTCAGGACACATTGACTCAGGAGGGCAAAAGATGCAAGATAGGTATCGAAGATGCTTGCATGGCAGTAGATAGAGATTCAGGAAGCAAGAACAGCAGTACTGAAGAAGAGAAAGAAAAGACAAAACTACTGCTAGAACGGCTCAAGGCTCTCGAGGTAAGATAAAAGGGAACTTTGCACATAAAGGGTCTCCACTTTTATTGATAATGAATGGCGGTACAGTATATAAATCTTATCTTTCTCAGTTCACCTAAGCTCTTCTTACAAAGTATTTTTATCATGATTCATTTAACCAGGATAAGTGAAATGCTCTGTCTTAGAACCACTGAAATGATCTTTCTCTAATGTCAAGGATCATATATCCTTTAAAAGAAACTTCATAAATAAATTTAACTTGCTGCAAGCTCAAAGCTAGCTCACACCCACCAAGATTTTACTACAGAAAACGTATTGTTTCATTCCATACGTTCATTTAAGGTGAAACCAACAAAGGGGCTTCACTGTGCCGGCTTATCCAGTCCTCTTTCATGCTGGTGCCAGAAGCCAAGCCCCAGAAAACTCCTGACATACCTGGGTCAAGACTAGGCTTGCCAACCTCCAGGCAGTGGCTGGAAATCTCCCGCTATTGCAACTTATTTCCAAGCGGCAGAGATTGATTCACCTGGAGAAAATGGCCACTGTGGAAAGTGGATTTTGTGGCATTATACCCCATTGAAATCCCTCCCTTTTCCAAACCCTGCCCTCCTCAGGCTCCGCCCTTCCCAATCTCCAGGTGTTTCCCAACCCGGAGCTGGCAGCCTGAGTCAGCAGATCACACTGACCAGACACCATGTGACAGATTGGAAGTCCTGCTGTAGTCTGTATGAGCAGTAACAACTTTAACTAAGCAGAAATTAAACTTGCATTGACTTTCAGTTTCTCAGTGGAAGGTGCTGCTGTGTCTTCTCTTAGTTCCAGCAATGTTGCACTTGGAGTGAGCCAGAAAAAGTGTCAGAGCAGCGTCTCCCAGGCCCACAAAGTGCTGCTGAGCGTGGGATGGGGCTTGCCCTCAGTGAATGTGGTGGTTTACTGAGTAAAATGGAGAATAAACTTAGAAGGTCCCAAAATGGCTGTTGCACTGTATCTAAGGATGGTTTGTCAGGCAAGGTACTGGGCTGAATCCCAGCAGGCCTGTGGTTTAGAGTGACAGCCGCTGACAAACCAGGTAGGTCTCAGAGAAACATGTTCTTTGCCTTTAGGGGACTTTTAAAGATTTTTCTTTTTTTGCGTGTGTTCTACAAATGTTTATATTACACAGGCATTGTCAGGGTTGTGTATACATCATTTCATGGTGTCAATAGTTAACCTAAGTTCACTAAATATGGATACATTTTCTTCACCTCTTTCTGTTTTCTTTTTTTTTAACCAATTGTTTTTGGGTGGGTTAATGTTCTGTGCAGGTAATTGTTTCCAATATACTTTCAATATAGCTTTTTTATCAATTATGGTAAATTGCCTCAAGGAAGAAGAAATGCCGCACACAGCATTATGGAGAGGCAGACTTGGCTGAGGAAGGTCACCAAATAGGATTTCTCTATTGATTCTAGTTTTGTGCTATAGCTTCTTGTTGTTGTTTTTCTAAAAAAAAGGGAGGGGGTGAAGCAAGTGTGCCAATACTTCTATAATTAATCTACACAGGCAGTTTAAGGAGCAATCCAAGAAGAAAAATGAACTACAAGACCAACATTAATAGTGCCCAGAGATAATTAAAACAAAGTGTTGGTAATTGTATGTTGGTTTAATGTTATATATCTGTACCCTTGTGTATTTGTGCTTGAGAGATATAAATTTTTATGTCAAGTGCTGAAAGCTTCAAGGTTTATTAATCATGAGACATGCACTTTTTTAGTTATGCAATTAGTGGTTTTAATCCTTTGGTATTCAGAGGATAATTAATCTTTGTATTTCATTAGTGTATGAACAAAATGAGCAAAAATAGTTATTCATTAATTCTTTTGGTATAGATGCCAGAGTCCTTGATCACATTTATTCTCGGTATCATTTTGTTTTTGAAGTTTACAGATACAAAGTGCAAAGCCCATCAACTTGTACACAACTGGGTATGGTCTGACTTTTTAAAAAACAAACAAACTCCATGTACACCCCACTCAGTGTACGCAGTATTTGCGGTCACATATACCAAACCATGGAACATTACAGTCACACAGCTTGACCCGTATGGCATAGAGGGTTTGTTTTTCTGCACCAGTCTGTCAATATTCATTCATTCATTCATTCATTCATTCATTCATTCATTCATTCATTCAAGGTTTATATTCCACCCTCCCTGCAAACAGGCTCAGGGAGGATCACAACGGCAATCATAGTAATTAAATAGTAATAAATCATAAATAAATAAAACAATCATAGTAATTAAATAGTTAAAACAATTAAAACAAAAGTGCAATAATGTAAGGCCGGTAGCATTATAAATAGAAGGTGCAGTAATCTCAAGTGACTGAAGCATCTAGGCTGTAACACAAAAAATATAGGGATCTTAGGCTGGGCTGTATAGAGATGAAAAGCTTCAGCAAGGGAGGCTGGATAATTGGGCACCCACCACCTCAACCAAAGGCCTGGTGGAACAGCTCTGTTTTACAGGCCTTGCGGAACTGCAATAAGTCCCGCAGGGCCCTGATCTCAGACAGGAGCATGTTCCACCAGTCCTATCAAGAAGAACAGAATAGTGCACTGGATGCTCTGGACATGTTTTATCCAATAATTATATTATAGTGCAAGTGCCAAATCATTATGAATGGGTTGTTCATCATCTGCACATCTCTGAAGATCTCTTGATTAAAAGATTAGTAAAGTACTGCCACAAAAGAGAGAAGCCAGCTTATATAATGTAATGATAACAGGTATATTTAATTCTCCAAATCTGGGACTCCTGTTTAGAGGGTAGGGGTGTGCACACAAAAAAATCAGTATTTTTTGGGTTCAAGTATACCAAACCTGAAAAATATATTTTTTCCCAATATTCCTGAATCCTAATATCATTATATTGTGATTTGGGAAATAATCAGGATTGCCAAATGTATTTGGCTCCATTATACCCTATGGTAGGCACATTGATGAACAAAAACTACTGAGGCAGACTCAGCATGGGTTCTGTAAGGGAAGCTCTTGTCTCACTAACCTGTTAGTGTTTTTTGAGAGAGTGAACAAGCATGTGGACAGGGGGGACCCAATAGATGTTTACCTTAATTTCCAGAAAGCTTTTGATAAAGTTCCTCATCAAAGGCTCCTAAGTAAGCTCAATAGTCACAGGATAAACGGACAAGTCTTCTTGTGGATCAAAAACTGACTAATTAATAGGAAACAGAGAGTGAGTATAAATGGGACATTTTCTCAGTGGAGAAAAGTAAGCAGTGGGGTACCACGGGGATCAGTACTTGGTCCAATGCTTTTTAGCTTGTTTATTAATGATTCGCAGTTGGGAGTAAGCAATGAAGTGGCTAAATTTGCAGTTGACACAAAGTTGTTCAGGGTGGTGAGAACCAGGGAGGATTGTGAGGTAGTCCAAAGGGATCTGTTGAGGATGGGCGAGTGGGCGTCAGCATGGCAAATGGGGTTCAATGTGGTGCAAAGTGATGCACATTGGAGCCAAAAATCCTACCTATAAATACGCATTGATGGGGTCCGATCTGGCAGAGACTGTGACTCTAAATCACAACAACTAATACCTGATAACAGTGGGTCAGGAGATGGGTACATGCTCTGAACCATGTGTTTGATAAGATTTCAAGATGCCTTAGGGAGATGTCTTAGAACTCTCAGAGGGCAGGTTGTTGTAGTGTAAGCATAGGTCATTACTTATTCCTAAGTGTTGGGATCCTCGGAATTTCTTCAAACATCTGCATGCATTAGGCCCAAGGATCTTGGGGTTCAGAGGCATAGCTTTTGATTGGGGGGAGCTTTGGGCAACATGTCTTCTCCCTGTTACAACCCCACTGACTAGTATGAGAAAGTTTTCTATTTGAAGGGAGATTTTATTTTCTGCACCGAAGTTTTAAAAAATCACATCCCTTCTGTAGTTCAAAGTAGATAATCATCACCATCACAATCATCACCACTGTTACTATTTTCATATATACCCTGCCTTTTTCCAGAGAGTCAAGGCAGATTACAGAATATGAAAAGAAATTAAATTAGACAGCAAACACCTCCATTAAACCGTGCAGTAGGACTAGGATTACAGAGACTGGGGAAAATGTAAATTAGAGATGCTGAAGGCAACAAAAACTGTCTAATACATGATGTACCAAAATAAGGAAAGGGTTTACAAAGGTAGAGGACATTGCAGAAAAGAAAGGGGGTTGATATGCACAATAAACGTTGCAATAGGCTATAATATTATTTTTTATAGAAGTGAGGTGTTTTGCATGTTCTGTGCCATGGTAGAGTGTGGAGGCCACCATAACCTTTCCTGACCACCTCTGGTGGGCTATTCCTCCAAGTGGGAGGCACCACAAAGAATGTGCACAAGCAGTTACTGATCTTACCCATTTATAGGGTGGCACCTTCAAAATACTTTGTTCACATCACAAACCTGTTGCACCATGGTATAGTAGGAGAGGCAGTCCTGCAAGTATGTGGGTGTAAGACCATGAAGGGATTTAAAGGTGATATCCAGAACCTTGAATTGAACCTGGTAACTGATAGGTAACCAATGGAATGTCTGCAGAATGTGTGTGGCATGCATATTTGCTTCACACCAGATAGTAGCCGGGCTGTGGTGTTCTGTAGTCACTGGAGTTTCTTGGTGGTCTTTAAGGCTAGTCTCATGTAGAGTGCATTATAATAGTCTAGCCTCAAGTCATATAGTGTGGATCCATGTGGTCAGTTCAGCCAAATCAAGGTACAGGGCCATCTTTCAAGTTAAGTGAAGCTAAAAGGATGTCCTTTTTTAAAAAAAAAAAAATCTGCTTTCACTTGTTTCTCCAGAAATAAAGCTGGATTCAGTATAATCTCTAGGCTCTTAACTGAGTCAGCAAGTGTCAGGTGAAATCCATCAAAAAGTGGAAAGCACAGTGTCCTTCAAGACCTCAGCTTTCCCAGTCATCATTACCTCCATCTTGTCAGGATTTAGTTCCAACTTGTTCACCCTTAGTCATTCAACCAGAGCACTTGCACCACTTCAGAACCTCTACAGTATCACCAGGTAATTTGGACAGAGAGCTGGGTGTCATCAGCATATTGATGATAGCCTACTCCAAGTCTTTGAATTGTTTCTGCTAAGAGACTGAATAACAAGAAAGATAGGTTTGAGTCACAAGGCAGTTCCCATACCAATGACAACTGGTCTCCAAGTAGCATCAAATCCATTCCATAGCCCAGCTTGAAACCATACTGAAGGGGGTCTAGGGCAGATGAGCTGTCCAGGATGACCTGGAGTTACTCTTCCTCTACTCTTTCCATCACCTTGTTCAGGGAAGGCAAATTAGACACAAGGCTATAATTATCCATATCATTCTTCTCTAGCATTTTTTTTAAAACAGGAAGATGACCTCTTGTTTTAGAGCCCATGGAAAAGTGTCCTGATTTATAATATACATTAGGAACTCATTAAGTGATCCTTACATGGTCTGAATAGCCAAGATGGACAAGATTCTAAAGCACAAGGGGTGATCCCAAGATCCTGTCAGCATCCACTGTGATGACTGGATCAAAATGATCCATAAACAGACCAGATAGTGTACTAGAGATTATTACTGTCTTAGCTATATTACAGCCAGCATCTAGATCAGAATGTATTTGAGAAATATTCTCAGTTTAAAATTTGCAAAGGCATCACAACTATTGGTTTCTGGGAATTTAAAGGCTGAGATTTTGGAGTAGATAAGTGCCAAAATACTTTAAACAACTGTTCATGAGATAGCTCATGCTGTAGTAGCTGCAAAGTAGGATCTTTTTGCTCTCATCACCGCCACCTAATACCTTTCCCAATGAGCTTTCTTGCGTATGCTGTCAGATTCTGAATTTTCTGCCAGTGCCATCCTAGGTATCTCCCAGACCTCTTACGTCTCTCATGTACATCACGTCATTGTCTTGCATATGTAGTACATGCCTTATTTGTTTAAGGACTCTCTATAGCTAGGAAGGAGCAGAGCAGAAAAATTGCAAGGAAAGCTAAATCCCTTTTTTTTGGCAGGGCATTTGTTTTTTGAGCAGAAGCATCATAAACTCTTATTGGCATGTATGACAATTTTGCCTTTCCTCACAGGGTTTCCTTTTATCTTCTTTCTGGATGAGCAGCCCCTTTTTGCTTTTCTCTGGTTTTCCCCTGGATAAAATGGCTGCTTTGGAGGGTGGACTCTGTGGCATTGTACCCCCCTGAGGTTCCTCTGCTCTTCAAACCCCGTCCTTGGAGGGGTTTCCGGGTCTAGTTGGTCGGGCTGGGCATTTGTTGATGGTGTGCTCATGCTTTTATTTTTTGTTTTAATTCCTTTCTCTGCTAGGGATGCCAGCCTTCAGGTGGGACATGGGGATCCCCCAGAATTACCCCCAGAATCTCCAGACTACAGAGATTAGTTTCCCGGGAGAAAATGGATGCTTTGGGGGTGGGGTGGACTCTATGGCATTGGTACCCCACTGATGTCCCTGTCCTCCCCAGGCTCCACCCTCAAATCTCCAGGAATTTTGCAACCTGGATCTAATAATCTCCCACCATCCCCTGCTGGTGGCCAGGGAGGACCTGGCAACCCTATTCTCTGTGTTTTGGTTTTCTCTTCAGAGGAGAGAGAACTCTTATGTAGGAAGATAACAAATGTGCTGTGAAGGAGTTTTCTCCAACCAGCTGTTTGTTTGTTTTTTACAAACTCCACCCACTCCATGCTCCACACCCCAAATCTCCAAGAGTTTCACAACCTAAATCTGGTAATCTACCCCCCATCCCCTACCGGTGGCCGGGGGGGGGGGCGTCCTGGAAACCCTATTCTCTGTCTTTTAGTTTTCCTTCCAGAGGAGAGAGAACTCTTATGTAGATAACAAATATACTGTGAAGGAGTTTCCTCCAACCAGCTGTTGCTTTTGGGCTTGTTCCCCCCTCCCCCCGGCAAACCCTACCCTCCCTAGGCTCCACACCCAAAATCTCCAGGTATTTCCCAATTTAGAGCTGACAACCCATAGGTTATTCCACTTTGAGCAACAGTGAGCTACATGATATAATCTACTTTGTTATTAAAAGGAAGGATGCTACCTTGAAATGAGTATTTTAAACCATCAAAGGTGAACATTTATCCCTTTTAATAGCCAACTCTAAGATGGCCATCCTTTTTCTCCTCAGGTTTCTGTGAACAAGCATAAAAGTGAAATATCACAAAGGTCAGAGTTTCCTCCATTGTCCTTCTTAGCAAGTTAGTCAGTCATCTTTTTTTCTGGTCTGTATATTTCCCTGCCCAATTCTGTTTCCAGTATAGTGACTGATAAATAATGGCCCCTGCCACACGGCAGGGGAAAAGCCCTTTAAAGCGCGGCTTTTAAAAGCCGCGCCAACGTTGATACGGCTCGGCGGGATCCCACGGATCCCCCGGCCGAGCCGCCTTTTCTCCCCGGCGCGATCAAACGCCGGAGAGAAAAGATGGCTCTAACCGGGAACCGGCCGATCTGCGCATGTCGGAGCATGCGCAGTTCGGCTCCGGCCCGGGGGTGAGGCCGTGATCGCGCCGGTTTGAACCGCCCCCGAACTGTCCCGCTCCCGGACCAAATAGGTAAGTGTGAACGGGGCCATTGTACAGTTGTAATCAAAAGAAACAGATGATAATTAACAAATTGTTCATATTCACTTGTATCGTCTGTAGCTGGAAATCTTGTCAAATTATGATCTTGTGGATAACACAGTTCCCTTGTGTCATTGCTTAAGAAATCCCATTTAATTTACTTCACTTTAGTTATGTTCAAACCTTATCATTCATACAAAATAATTCCTCTGTGTATGTGGCCTTTAGAAGATGATAAAACTTTTATGATGTAACCCGTTAGTAGAGCGCTCTCTCTCTCTCTCTCTCTCTCTCTCTCTCTCTCTCTCTCTCTCTCTCAATCTTTTAACAAAAAAGGACTGGAGTCTTGGAGGACAGTTGGAGGAAGATATGGAAAATGCCCTGTACTTGCAGCTGTTCTTGTCAGACATTATATCTTCCATCTTATATGCATCCTGATGCAGTATATGTCTACTAAGATTAAACAGGGAAGCACAGAGGAATGTATCTACCCATTTTCTGCTAGGCTGTCAGTGCTGGTTGTGCTCGTTCATGCTCGAGCTAGGCATAAATGCTAAATTTACTGGAACAAATTCTGTGATAATGAACATATACCATAAGAATACCAAACAAATTAAATTACCAGCAAAGATATGAATCTTTGAAACATCTCCTGAAAAGTGCTATAAAAGTCCCTATCTGGTGACACTTTCACAGTTCTTTTCATGAACACAACTGTTTACATCTTCATCTTCCAGTAGTATACCACCTCCATAAGACTCTCTGTGGATTTCCCTTCCAAGCCCTGCATTCCCTCACCTCCGCCAGGTAAAACTTGTATTGGCCTTACCTCACTACCTGCTTGGTTCTCCGGTTTCTCCACTCATGCTTCCTTCAGATACCTCTTCTAAGGCACTCTTCCCTATCTTTCAGTCATTCTGCTTTCTATATGCTTAACCCCTCTTCTTAAGGGACCATATTCTGACTCTTATCTTATTGTGCTCCTGTTTCTGGCAACAGTTGACAACACAGATAAAACATCACACTATGGTACACTGACTAAAAGACAATTTGTACTTTTAAAAACTTATATAAATCTGCTTATGCTCTTTATACTTTTTCCGTGATTGGGTTTTTACTATAACATGGCTTTAAAATGCTTTGGGCATAGTTCCCTCACTGATCTTTGACCAGAGTTTCCCAGACAAGGTGGACAAAATTCTAGCGGCCCTGATCACCTGTGGGAGTCCATGGATCCAGGCAAGCCCTGTGATTTTTGAGTCTTGGCCACACTTGAGATAGAGAAGAAGCAAAATGTATGGTGAATCAGCAAAAAGGA
The DNA here is from genome assembly GCF_001447785.1 of Gekko japonicus. NCBI lineage: Eukaryota > Metazoa > Chordata > Lepidosauria > Squamata > Gekkonidae > Gekko > Gekko japonicus. The sequence continues at coordinate 1,102,206 of NW_015164669.1, forward strand.
TTTCATACAGGTGTTCTTCATAAAGGAACTATCTGTATACAGTATCCCATGGTTAAATGACACCAGCAGGGCTATTTTTGAGCAGGAACGGAGTTCCGGCTGGCTTCAGAGTTAGCCACACCCACTACAGCCAAAACCTCTGCTTGCGTGGCTACAGAGGGAAGGCCTGGAGAGAGAGACCCCCCACCGGTGACTCCAAGGCGGGCGGGCCAGGGGGGCTCCTGGAAAGATCGGGGAGGCATTTAAATGACTCCCTGTGCCTTCCCCAGCCTGCCCAAGGGCCAGCTTGCCCGGGTGCCCCGCAGCCACGGGGCACCCAGGCAATGAATTATGTTGCCGGGTGAGGTGCTTTCAAGGAGATTTGGCGATTAGGCCGGCTTGACCTGGGGTGTGGCCTAATATGCTAATGAATTTCTGCTGTTGGATGTGGCCTATTATGCTAATGAGTTCCTGCTGGGCTTTTTTTTTTACAAAAAAAGCCCTGGACACCAGTATGAATCTTCTTTTGTCTTGCTATTTATTCTTAATAAAAGTTAAGATTGTATATGTTAGAGAATTTGTATATGTTAGAGAATTGTTTACTAAGTATCTAGGAATAGCTTTTTACACTCAGTCTGATCACTTGAACCCTGCATCATTAATGAACTTCACACCATGTTGTCTTCTACATGCTCCCAGAGCAGAAGGAATTGGGGTAACATAAAATGCTCTTTGCATTGCTTGGTACAATATAAATCTCTACTGCTGTGACCTCAGTTAACACAGTCAGAACTGAAATGATAGCTTACACCAGTTTATAGCTTGATTTGCTAGCTTAAGGCATGTTGAGGCAGTTGTCTGCATATGGTACTGGGGAAAACAAGATTACACATATGCACTAAAATTGTAAAGGATGGCAGGAAAAAGTATTCATATGGAAGACTGTTTTCACAAGGCTTGGCTTTTTCACAGTGACAATCTGGAGGCTTCTAGTGAAAGACCTGAAGTTAGGTATTGCTTGTGGCCAGCCCTGTAGCTAGACCTTTTTTGGGGGGGGGCAAAGAGGGGGCATCTTGGTGAGAGGGAGGGAGGGGAGGGAGGTGCCATGGCCTTTGGCACAGGGAGAAAGGGGCGGGCCAGCAACCTGCTAAAAGTGTCACTGCTCAAATGGTTGATTCTCCTGCTAAAAATGTTCCTGGAAAGGGATTCGTGGCTCCACCTGCTAAATTGGACTGAGGGTGAAGACCAAGGAAACACAACCTTCTGTAAACTGGCACATCCTGTGACTTCGGTCTGGCACATAATTTCTCAAAAGGCAACCCCGGAGGGTTTATTTCCCAATTTAACCCTCTACGCATGCGCACATGCACACACAACAAACTTTTCAGGCTGGGTGGGGAACCTGACTGAGTCAAGAAGGCAGAGCCTGATTTGGCTAGCCCCAGAGCAGAAGGCTGAGAAGCTGCACAAAGAAGCAGTCCACAGCGTGTGTTAGTTGGCAGCAGCATCATGCCTCACATGTCTCCACTTGCCAAGCCCTCCAACCCAAGCAATCCCTGGGTCTTTCTCAATGTGGACATTGGGGCTGAACAAGGTGGAGGTGGGAGGTGCATGCATGGTGTGGGTTGCAGGCTGGGTATGAAATGTTTCCAGGCAAGATGGGCATGAGCCTGAGATGGTATGTGAGCTGAGACGGAGCTTTGCCACAAGAGCGGCTGCTGGGCTGAGAGAAAGGGGGTGGGCCAGCAAACTGTTCAGAGCTGGGGGCAGGGTGGGCTCTAAGATTCAGGGACATGGTGTTTGTTGTGGAGTAAATAAAATCAATCTAATTAAGTACTAGGGCTTCTTTCTTTTCTTGGTGGAATGCCACTCCAATCCGTAGCTGTGTATACAAAGTCTGCATGTCACAAAGTCTGAGTGTGAGATTTATACCTGTGGGGATACCAACACTGATCTATGGCTAACAATTTGAACTGAGAATTTCCTAAATTGCAGATCATTCTCTGGTCCACTGTACTATGCCAGCTCTTTAAGAAAGTATATTTTTGAACCCTTCTATAAGTCCCAGCAAACTGCTTCACTTTTAGAAAGAACACATTTTGTTCAGCTGCACCAGTTTGAAGAAAACTGTTCATAATGATGATTACTTTCAGATGATGAGACAAAATGTTAGAGAGAGATTACTTTCATTTTAATCCTTTAAATTGTCATTTTATAGAATATGGGTTTTATATTTTTAAAAAATATTTTATCTCGTGTATTCCTCTGCAGACTGAAGCAGATAGTTATTTGTCTCTCTGAGTGTTTTCAGTAAGGTACTTTGTTGTTGTTGTTGTTGTTGTTGCTGTTTGCAGAGAGAATATAATTCCTTGTAGAGGGGGGTACTAAATTCATCAAGAACAGTTTCAAGAATGGAGGCAGAAGTACTTGTAATATGGACATCCAGTAGAAGATTGGACTAAAATTATGCAAAGTTGCAGTAGAACCATTCTATTTTCTCATGTGAACCTACACTACTTGTCTATCCATTCCAGTTGATCTGATTCATCAACCCCATTTCACCCTAGTCTATTGATTATTCACATGATTAGATTTATTATAATACTGAGGTGCCCTAGGTCAACATATTTAACCCTAATTATCTGAACCCTCCGCTCTTAATTCTTCTTCTCTCGGGGATTTTACCTATGGGATTCTGACCTGTTTGGAGGAATTTTCCTTGCAATAATGAGAACATAGTTTCAGATTCCACTGCTGTCCAAATCCTAATCATTAGCAGTAGTCTACTGCATAACAGAAAGAATCATTCTCAGCCTCTGCCTAAAAAGGAGGGAGCATTATTTTACTGAAAAAATCCTTAAATGCTCTTTCCTTGGAAAAGATTAATCATAATGTTTGGTTTTATTTTAGATTATGCATATCCAACAACCTTGCATATACATAATCTAAAATAAAACCAAAACAACAAAATAAAGGCAAATTAGTTTTGGACTGCACAGAGACAGGATAATTAAACCATTTTAAAGCATTGACTCTAGGTTTTGTAAAATTGCTATGGACAAGTCTTGTTGAAGTACCTCCAGGAACACAGCTTTCTCGATGCTCCTGCACATTTCTAGAAGCATCTCCCAGAGTATAGCCACCTGCTCATGCCGTAGAATAACTGGAATGCAGCCTCATATATCTGAACAACCTGAATCAAATTGTATGTATGTATGTATGTATGTATGTATGTATGTATGTATGTATTTATTGGGCATACTGATAAGATACAGACCAGGCTACCCTGATCTCATCAGATCTCTGAAGCTAAGCATGGTCAATCTTTGTTAGAACTTGAATGGGAGACTACCAAGGAAGTCCAGGGTTGCTATGCAGAGGAAGACAATGGCATATCACTGCTGAACTTCTCTTGTCTTGAAAACCCTACAGGGTTGCCATAAATTAGCTGAGATTTGATGGCTCTTTACACATGTACAGTTAAGAGCGAAATTCTTATACCTAATTTAATTTCCATCGTGAAAGAATATCAGCAGGTTAATCTGTTAATAGCTCTGCATGTTACTCAGAGGCCAAAGTGGTTTCATGTAAGACTTCTTTAGGGAGGCTGCAATGAAATTAACAATTTTTTCCCCTAAAAAGAGGACAGCAGTCCCTTTACTGTAGAGGTGAAATTGGCAAGGTGGTTGTTTTATCGTAACTCAGTTGCCAGTTTCACCACTTCTCTTTGCAAGATATTATCTCATTTCACACCCCTTGTAAATTTAACCTCTACAATGAAAAGACCTTTCCTGTCTAGCTTCAGGGTGCAGAAAGAGCTTTTTTACCACTGATCTTCACATCCTTTGTATATGGACTAGCAGTGCAATCCTAAAGAGAGTTACTCCAATCTAATCCCATTCATTTCAATGGTTTTAGACTGGAGTAACACTTGTTAGGATTGCACTGTAAATGTGCTATGTACTTGAAAAAAAGACAAGGTATTTTTCCCCAAGTGCCATCAAGAGAGGGTTTTTGTTTTTGTTTTTTGTAAATTTGCATTAAATCCCTCTGTATGACTTTTTTTAGTGGGATCATCTTACATTTAGTGAAATCTTCCTTTTGGGTAAACATTTTGTAATTAGGATTGACATTTCCAAGACTGTTGACTGGATGTGAAAACATTTGCACAAACAAGCGGAGAGTGGGTGGGAAATAGGTTTGTTGGTGGGTGGGAAGGAGAGAAGGAAGCAGGGGAAAGTAAGGATGTGATTGCTGCAAGGAGGAGGCGAACAGGAAATAGTGTGGGGAGGGCCATACAGAAGGAAATGAGGTGCTCCCCTTCCCACAAGGCCTTGCAGGTTCTCCACCATGCAGCTAAGCCTGGCCTGGCACTGGCACCGGCACCATGCAACTAGACCAGAGTTTTCCTGAGAAGCTGCTAGGAGGAGGCAAAACTGAAGGGGGGGCAGATAAAGGTAGGTTGGCTGGTGGGTAGGATGGTGAGAAGGAAGCACGAAGGGGGCAAGTTATGGGGGCTTTCAGGGAAGGGGGACGGGAAAGAGGAAATAGTGAGGAAGGGGGGAAATGAGATGCCCCTCACAAGCATTTGTGAGATGCCCCTGCTTGTTGTTACATATTTCTGACACAATGTAAGTAAAATATTCTTTCATGTTGATCTAAAAATCTGAAGATCTTTATTTAAAAAGATTTTATTTGCTTCAATATTCTCATCATAGTCCCTTGTTTGTGGTCATGGCACATCAGTGTAAGATACAATGGCTATTTCTTTTTTGTATCCATTCAGTTATTTGTTGTAGAAACTGAATGTTCAGTACTATTATTGTGCATAAAAATACATTAAAATACAAACAGCGTCAACTATTATTTGAACCTGAATATATTCTCAACAATAGAAAAGCCAGCCAATTGAAGGGAAAGTACAAAGAAATGAAATGGACAGTTCTCTCTGAAACACTTGACTTAATTGTGTAAATGCTCTCTTTTTTTCCTGAGAACTCCTGACCTTCCTCAGCAGTATTTTCATATGCTTGCAAACAAAACAATATACCAGCTGCTAGGAATTCTTTTATTTTCTTTTTCCTTGGTTCAGGAAACCAAAGCTTTTGAATTCCATTGTACTAAGTTTGTACAGGGTATAGAAGCTTCAAGCATAATGGCGGTGTCAGGGGTTCTTGGCTAATAGTCTAGTCAGTGGACACAAGATAAGGTCAGACCACAGGGTGTCACAGGAAATTACCTTTACCTTTTCAGATGTTTGAGCTTTCTGCTGAATCAAATGCTAGGCACAGTCTCCAGTAAGCTCTTATTGAGTTATAGCATTGAAAAGTGGATACATTTTGGTTTTCAGATATGTTTTAAGTGATTAAGAGGCTTTTGTATACCCCCACTGGTAATAATTTTTGACAAAGAAGTTTCTCAGTTCGTATCATATATGAATTGTATTAATCAGCAACTTTTTATGAGTTCAGAGTTATTGATTCTGTACAAACCAAATAATCTTTTCTTGTATTAAGTAGGGTTGTTTTTTCCCTTGTACTAATTAGTTAATATATGGGAGACTAATGTTTTTTGCAGAGCAGGGAACTGTGGGATCAGGAAGAAGATCAAAGTATGTACCATTTTGATTTCTTTTCACCTTGATCCTGTATGGCACTCAAATAGGATTTGGATAGTAGTGAACTGTTATGCCAGTTTGAAGTAAATTTGTAGTTGCCCAAATCTTGGTTACCAGAGTCCCAGCTTGGACTAGTGGGTGTGATAGATGTTGGAATGACCTGCATTGTCAAACAACTGATCAAAAATATAAAATCTAGAAGTGATGATACCAAGATTTCACTCATGGGCTGATTTCGCACTAGAGCTGCCTCGATGTTGCACTGCCATTTGCCCCGATACTATTGGTCAATTTTACACTCGAAGCTGCGGGGCTGCATTTTGTCTCGCGGCTTTTTCCGATTTCCCCTGCAGTTTCGTGATCCTGTTTTTTGAGGATCACGAAACCGCGGAGGAAATCAGGCGAAGCCACGGGTCTAATGCAGCCCCGCGGCTTCGGGTGTGAAATTGACCAATAGTATCAGGGCAAACGGCGGCGCAACATTGAGGAAGCTCTAGTGCGAAATCAGCCATGATAAAATCCCGAGGGTGCACGTATTTCAGTATTAGTGAAATTCCTGTATCAGTGCTTCCTTTGGATGTTATCCACATAACAGAAATTTAGAAGCACAATTAATTCCCCACTTGCAATAATTTTGAAGAATATAAAATATTAATTGGCCTTAACTGCCTGGATTATGCTCCTTCAAATTTCATCTCTGTATCATCTGTTATCAACACAAACTCTTGTAACATTTGTTTTACTTTGCATAATGCAGTGTCTCATCAGAATGAGGGGTCTTCCAGATATAAAGAATATGATATCTTTTATGATTAGGTATTCTAATAATCAAAGATTCTGTGATATTTCAGTTATCATTTGTTAACATATTCAGTACAAGTCATTACGTATACACGATAAAGAAATAGGCAATATGCTTTGTGTTTGTCGATGATATGCCATGTGAGAAACAACCATGGAAAATGAGGTGCTTGGCTACATAGCTGCATCTCAGAAACCAGAGGTCTGGGCTTGAACAAGGGTCCAGTTGAAGGGGCAGGCTCAGGGTGGCTTACAAGAGAACCATAGATAAAACAACGATATAAATTAGTATAAATATTAATATAAAATACACAGTAAATTATTAAAACCATTAACATAGCAATGGCGATGTGACTATAATAAGATAAGCGGTACCTCCACTATTGGCGGGCTCAGGCTGGGAATAAGATTGGGACAGGAGCTGCCACTGATGAATGAGCTATCGGAAAATGAACATGTTATGGTCCTCATGTTACAACTTTGGATACTGGCCTTCCTACATCAGAGCAACTTATAGCACTCACCATAGCAACTTATAGCTCCCTACCCCCAATCCATTCCGACTCAGGCACAGGACCTCCGTCTTCTTCAGATTCAGTTTCAATTGGCTCAGTCTACGCCATCCAGCCACATCCTATAATGCCCGGTCTAGGTCTTCTGGGGTAGAGTCAGACTGACCACCCAACAACAGATATAGTTGGGTGTCATCGTCATATTGGTGACACCCAAGCCCATGCCTCCGGGCAATCTGGGCAATCGGGTGCATGTAGATGTTGAATAGCATTGGAGACAGCACTGCCCCTTGAGGCACTCCGCAGATCAGCGGGTGCCTTTGGGACAACTGCTCCCCGAGAGCCACCCTTTGTCCCCGACCTTGGAGAAAGGAGATGAGCCATTGCAAGGCAACCCCCTGAATCCCTATGTTGGCGAGGCGGTGGGCCAGTAACTGGTGGTCAACCATGTTGAATGCTGGTGACAGGTCCAACAACAGCAGCAGCACCGTCCCATCCCGATCCAGATGCCCCTGGAGGTCGTCTGTGATGAAATGTTTCCAAAGAGTTTAAAAATTCAACTGGATAATTTATAGTTTGGTCAGCATTCGTCATTGTATCTCCCAACTTTTATTCTTTGTAATTCCTAGTATTTTAGTAGGCGCGCTCTATTAATCACATCTACAGCATCATTTCTAGGTGCTAAAATGGCCCTTTGACGTAGCCATGTTGTCCTGCTATGAGCAGTCTAAATATTCTAATGCAGTCTTATTTATTTATTTATTGGATTTATATGCCGCCCTCCCCGCATAGCAGGCTCAGGGTGGGTTCCATCAGATATAATAAACAATATACAGTATACAAAAATTAAAACAGTTAAAATGCCAATAAAATACAGCAACATTCAACCAGTACAAGCTATAGTTAAAGCCTTGCAGATGCCATCTCTTTCAGGTTTTGGTCCTTGGATAGTAATACAATTCTGACCCACTGAGGGGAGGCCCAGTAGAGAGGGAGGGATGTCCACCGCCCTAACTAAAAGCCTGGCAGAAGAGCTCCATCTTGCAGGCACTGTGGAACTGTAAAAGGTCACACAGGGCCCTGATCTCATATGGGAGTTCATTCCACCAAGTAAGGGCCAGGGCTGAAAAAGCCAGCCCTGGCCCTAGTCTAGGCAAGATGGACATCCCTGGGGCCGGGGACCACCAGAAGATGTTGGTTGGCAGATTGTAATGCCCTTCGGGGCTCATAGTGGGAGAGGTGGTCTCACAGATATGCAGGCCCCTGGCTGCATAGGGCTTTAAAGATAAGCACCAACACCTTGAAATGTATTCGGTACTTAATAAGCAGCCAATAGGCATGGTATACTCATGCCATAATATATGTTTACATTCTTGTAAAATTTTTAGCTCTTCCAGTTCCTCTACCAATATTGCAAGTTGATTGAGCAGTTGAAATATTTAACAGTAATTGCAGCTGTCAGAAAATATGTATGCCTTAGGTGCTTCTTTTGTTTCCTTTACAAACCTTTCGAACAGCCTGCTTTCTCCATCTATGTAGATGCAGTTGAGGCTTTGCTTCTACTTGAAATAAAACCTTGATTTTGGCTGAGGTCTCTAAAACAGACACCTCAAAGAGTTTCAGTGGTTGCCACAACAACTATTGATTAAGAAAGTCCGCAGTCACAGGGAAAGGAATAGTATTTGAAACATAGGTCAGATAATTTTTTCTGCTCCCTTTGTTTTGTGAAGGAGGGGATAATTTCCACTCTCCCTGTGTTGCTTTCACTCTCCTGCTTTCTAGCAAGTAAACTGTTGCTTCCATTGCCAATTGCTAGGAATGTTCCGGAGATAATATGGGCCAGGATATTCAGATTCTCTTCATTTTTGGCACCACACTGCCATAGAGATCCTGAAGGTGGTAGCAAACTTTGAAGCTTCTAGCTTTATTTTTTGATGAGCAATGCCTGTTCCCCACGTCTTTTTTATTGTTATAGAATACTTTGTTTTGGATGTACTACCCATTTAACATACTGCCATAATGAAAGGTGCATTTTTATTCGATTGTCCTGCTTTAAAAATAGGTTTAAATGTTAGAATTATTATTTATTAGTTATGATTTGAGCCTTTAAACTCTTGACATAAATGAGCAGTGTATTACTTTAAACTCAGTAATAAAAGGCTTTGCAGGATAAAACCCATGTTCTATATTAAAAGTAATCTTTATAACCCAATGAAGAGATAACAAATAGTTTAGAGACTTTAATAAATACTGTAGTTAGAATTCAGATTGGGCTTTATGACTCTAAATGCTTTGCTAGCTGCCCAGGGAGTCTCTCATTTAATTTACTTGAATACTTAGAATAATATACCTTGCATCTCTCACATCCGGGTTTTCAAAGATGGTGATGCATTAATATTCCTTTGATACAAATTCTTTCTAGTCTATTTTAGAACGTGAATAAGAGAATATGCATTTGAAAAATATAGCATTATTTCAGCATAGATAATAGATTTGTGGAAGCTTTGTGACCTATACATGGAATTGGTAAAAAAATCAGTGACGAGTCTCATTTGTTTGTATATTCCAGCTTATCTCTGTGCAGAATGCTAGTTGATTCCAAATGATTTAGGAAGCAGTAGTATTTTCAGTGGTTTAAAGTATAATTCAATATGAGCAGATTATTAGTTGTAATATAACTTTTCATATGAAACCAAAAAGGACAGAACTTGCTCAGATGTATAGTAGATGAGTGATTACAAATCATAAGGTCATTAGAAAGTAACAAAAATCGTAATTTCTAATGATTGTGTCTGATTTCTACTTTTCAAAAAGCAGGTTTGAGTTTGGCAATAAAGGGGCTGCAATTAAGAACCTAAGAGACGTCAATGTTGGATCGGGCCAAAGACTCATCCAGTCCAACACTGTCACACAGTGGTCAAAAATACCAGGTGCCATCAGGAGGTCCACCAGTGGGGCCAGGACATTAGAAGCCCTCCAACTGTTGACCCCCTCCCCCAAGCGCCAAGAAGACAGAGCATCACTTGCCCCAGAGTCCCTATCTATACCTTGTGGCTAATAGTCACTGATGGACCTCTGCTCCATATGCTTATCTAATTCCCTTTTGAAGCCGTCCATGCTTGTAGCCACCACCAATTCCTGTGGCAGTGAATTCCATGTGTTAATCACTCTTCCTGTGGCAGTGAATTCCATGTGTTAATCATTCTAAGAACTTCTTTTTTTCTGGGAGTAAGCCCTGTTGAATGAATTGAACTTACTTCTGAGAATACCTCCCTAGGAATGCACCATAACGTTGAAGTAAACTGATCTCCCTCCCCCCATGCCACAATTTAATATATCTTAACGTTACACATTAATTTCATGTTCTATGCTGGATAAGGATTGATTTTGACATCAGTTTGCTGGCAGACATTTTAGGCATGTGTGGAATTGTGAGTTTTCATGGCAAATTCCTCAGCTTAGATTGGCTTTTTGCCTTTATAACACAGAGCTGTATGAAATCTCACACAATCACTGCTGTGTATTACAATCTGCAGTTTCCCTAGGTCATTTTTCTCCCTCACTGCACCTGGAGTATAAAAATTGAACACTGGTCAAATACTCACAGAGGGGCTGTCTATGTGCAGTACCCCTTTTCAATCCTGGAACTGTGCACCTGTCACTCTCTTGGAGGCTAATAATTGCCATCTGATCTTTGTGACTTGGGTGCATACATTTCCCATATTTTCTTGGCTGTCAGCCCTTATGAACATCTGACATAACACAAGTATATCATGCCATCTAGAGGGATTTATGATGGGATATGCACTCCCCAAACAGTTGCCATCTGATAATGTTAACATTTCCCTGTTGAGCGAGATAGAGTTTGCATATTTGTATTGATCATAGATCTGCATTTCTGGCTGCATAAGCACACATTAGATAACCTTTTAATGGAAAGATAGTGGCTAAGCTCAAAGATGAACTTTTTGAAACCAACTTGATTACTGGTATATCTACTAATGAATCAAATCTCCCACAAATCCACAAAAAAAAAGTATCTGTGTTTGTATTTTAATTTTGCAATCTGAAATATTACTAATATCTAGCTATTTTTATTTTATGCAAAATGTAAACTATATACAACTTCACCAAATATGTATTTTACAGTGACTTAAAAATATTCCAAGTTTTTACTAAATTCATATTATTTTGAATATACATAAGGGGCAGTAGTGAGAAATGTGTATTTCTGAAAGTATTTGAATTAGGATACCATACACAAACCTTGTCCTTAAATTGGATACGATACCATATTTCTTCCTTAACCCTTGGTTTTGCTTATTCTATTTTTTTACGCTATTTCCTTGAAAAAACTAGTGTTGTTTGTTGAAGGCATTATTTTTGTCAACATTTTCAGGTAAAGAATAATTCAAATAATATTACGGAGTTAACTGGAATATGAATTTATTAGATCGGAATCACAAATTGAAGTGTAGTATTTTGGCATATATTCCAAGTTTTGCCATGGCCTACTTTTCTCTGATGGGAGCACCATGGCTTCTCTCCAGCACCATCTGTTTTGATTTCTAGCATACTGTCAAAATAAACTTAATCCTTATGCCAGCAGTGTCATCTTCACATATAATTTAAATCTCTGAAGAGATTTAACCCTTACTGTTTAACCCTAATTACTGTTAGCTACTCTTTAGAATTAGGACTTAAAGGATCCAGTCTTTTCAATATATACTTTTGCTAAAAGTAATTTGCATTACAAAACTTTGCAGTTATCTCATTTCAAGCAACAGTCTTCTGAGAGAAATCACCTTATAGTAATGTGACAGAGGTGTTAGGAGACCCGGATTCAGATCCCATCTCAGATGTGTAATTTACTGGGTGATGTGACACCATTCCCTGTCTCTCAGTATGCATTTCAGAGGGTTGTTCTGAGGATGCAATTTGTCTATGCTCTTTGTAGAGATGGTTGGAGAAAAATGCATATTTGAAATATATAATAAAAATATGGGGTTGGATCTATTGCTCCTGTGAATTGATTAAATTCATGGAAACAACTTCTACCTCCTGCACTCCTTTTAAAAAAACAAAAACAAACTTTGTGTTTATTTCATCCCCCCCCCCAAAAAAAAAAAGTACAGTAATATCATACAGTGCCAATGCAGGATATAGTGTTAACCAAACAAATTAAAAAAACCCCAAAATTGAATAAAAATGCAATCATTAAACATCAAACAGTCCTGTGGTCACAAACAGTGTGGAATTAAACTTGCTGCTTAAAGGTAGGACACATGGCAGAATAGCAGTACAAGGGCTGTGGTAAGAAAGAGAAAAGGGTCGAAATCCCCATCCCCTTTATCGTGCACAAGGGGAAAAGAAATTCTTGCTAGTGCCTTCTTCTCATGCATCTCCTGTGCCACATATTATCCTCTTCTGGTACATGTCCATGGACCCTAAGTAGAATGCTAAGCAGGTTTTAATGTGGTGCCTGGGCCCACTGGGGGGAAGGAAAGACCGATAAAAATAATTTCCATGAACTCGTGTTGTTCATGGCAGCACTGGATCCAACCCATTATTCTTATTTTACAGTTAGTGAGTGCTGGCTAAAAGTCTGTGACCTCCCAGTAGATTCATTACTGAGATATATGTTAGGCACAGAACTTTTCCTGACAGGCCCCCTTGGCATTACCAACACTATTTATCTTCCATGGTGGGCTTTTACTTAGTCTCTTACTGGAAGGTTGCTACTCAAAATTATTTCCCACCAAAAAGGAGTCCCTTGCCTTGCTAGAACTGTAATGTGGTATGACAGTTAATAGGGAGAATTTCTATCTAAAATACACAATAGTGTTTATCTCCCATTCCCATCTTTATAGACTTTATTGAAATCTTCAAGAAAAATACCCATACAACTTCAGATATGAAACAACCATTTGACATTGATTCAGTTGATAACCTGAAAGAAAAGGGGGAAGCAGACCACTACATAGTAGAGTGCAAAAGTGTGTTGAGCATAAGGTATTCAGTTCTTCATGGTTTTAAGGCTTAGGCTGAAAACTGTTTTACACCTTGCAACTTCCTCTTGACAAAATCTGTTTTAGACAAGGGATGGGCAATGGAGATCCGTAAGGTCACATATGAACTCAAAAGGCATTTAAATAGGTTCGTGCCCATCCCTATTCTAGACATGATGTTACTAAGCATCAAATTAGGAACTAATAAATGTTACTAAATATTATTGAGAACTGTGCAATAGCTATCTAGCAAATCAGGATTATAAATTTACTTTAATTGACTTGCAGATAAGTTGCAAACTTTAGTCATTTGCAGGGGAGCTCAGCTCAGTTTTCTTTGCTTTGATCTAGCATGTTCAGTTCAGGTCTTGGTCAAATATCCCCATACATAATAATATTGTACAATAAACACTAGCAAAAGTGAATGTTTGGGATTATTTTCAAACAGAGGAACCCTCACCTTAATGGTAGCCATCTTTTATAGGTCAAAGTTAAAGAATTGACAGGTCTGCTCACCTGTTTCTCTTTTATAGGTCAAAGTTAAAGAATTGACAGGTCTGCTCACCTGTTTCTCTTTTGACTAATGCCACCACCTCAACCACTCTGCTAGTGCAGCAGCTGCCTTTAGTGTTGGTATGCTAGGCGTGTACATTACTGAGGACTCTATTCTCCATTATACATCATTTAGGTTATGACTGTAGGAATTGTAGGATGCAATGCAAGTATAATATAATACTATCTTAAAGATATATGTTTTATCGAATTACTAGTGACCATGAAAACATATGTACTGAAACATGGTTGAACTTCCACATTTTCTCTAAATACTGCAACAAGACAGTAATATACTAAACCGTAACTAAATATTATCAATAAGATTGCCATGCCCAACTTGGGAAATACCTGGAGATTTGGGGACTGGTACTTAGCAGATGTGATGCGACTTTATTATGCTGTGCCTGTGATATCCGTCCGTCCATCCGTCTGTCTGTTTATATCTATCTATCTATCTATCATCTATCTATCTATCTATCTATCTATCTATCTATCTATCTATCTATCTATCTATCTATCTATCACATTGGTATCCTGCCCATTCCCACATGTGGGCTCAGGGCGGGTAACATCATAATTTCATTTACAATATAATCAATAAAGTTCTGCTTACAGTATAATCAATATAATTTAAGATATCAAAATTTTAACTATTTAACTTAAATGGTGACAAAACTTTCTGTTAACTCCATTAGCTGGATAGATGGCAATTATAACCAATTTCACTAGGGTCACTTTGCAGGGCTGCTTTGCAGGGGAGACCATGTGATTGGACATCCATCACCTCAACCGAAGGCATGGTGGAACAGCTCCATTTTACAGGCCCTGCGGAACTGTAATAAGTCCTGCAGGGGCCTGATCTGAAGTGGGAGCTTGTTCCACCAGATGGGGACCAGGACTGAAAAAGCCCTGGCCCTGGTTGAGGCTAGATGGATGTCCTTTGGGCCAGGAATAACCAGTAGATATTGCTCAGCGAAGCGTAAGGCTCTCCAGGTGGTATATGGGGAAAGGCAGTCCTCAGATATGTCGGTCCCAGGCCGCTTAAGGCTTTAAAGGTTAAAACCATCACCTTGAAGCAGATCCAGTACTCAGTAGGTAGCCAGTGCAATTGGAGGATCTCTGGCTGAATGCACGCCCACAGAGGCATCACAGTCAGTAGGTGAGCCACCGCATTTTGCACAAGCTGGAATTTCTGGATCAGGTTCATGGGTAAGCCCATGTAGAGCGAGTTACAGTAATCCAGCCTGGAAGTGACCGTTGCATGGGTAACAGTGGCCAGATCCTGGGCAGAGAGGTAGGGAACCAGTTGTTTGACCTGCTGAAGATGATAAAAGGCAGACTTGGTAACAATTGTAAACCGCCCTGAGACCCGCTAGGGGTTAAGGGCGGTATATAAATCACCTGTAAATAAATAAATAAATAAATAAACAGTGGTGACCTGGGCCTCCATAGAAAGCGAGGAATCCATAATCACCCCTAGGCACCTAACCTTCGAGGCTGGCACTACCAGTGCCTTCCCAAGGTCCGGGAGCTTGATTCCCAAACCTACCCCACCCCAGTCCAGGCACTGGACCTCTGTATTTGATGGATTAAGTTTCAGCCAACTCTGTTTTAACCACTCAGACATAGCCTCTAAAGCCCTGCCCAGATTTTACGGGGTGGAGTCTGGGTGACCATTCATCAACAGATAGAGCTGGGTGTCATCAGCATACTGGTGACAGCCCAGCCCAAACCTCTGTACCAACTGGGTGAGGGGGCGAATATAGATGTTAGGCGTTGCAGGATTCCATACACCAGAGAGTGCCACTGAGAGACCCTCTCATGAAGTGCCATCCTCTGCCCCCGGCCATGAAGGAAGGAGGAAAACCATTGTATGGCAGTCCCCCTAATTTCCTGAAGCGATGGGTCAATTGATCATAATCAACATAATGTCAAATACTGCCATGTCACTTCCAGGTCAAAGGTCAAGTGGCGGCACATTGTGCTGTCACTTCCCCAAACCTGCCCCTTCCTGTAATGTCACTTTTAGGTCAAAGGATGAGTCCTCAAACCCTCTCTTTCCAGCGTGATTACTGCCTCCTTTCAAAATTAAAATGTATATTTCCTGCTTATGCCAATTGACCTGGACTCAAGCTTCCTCTGCCAGTACTCCACATCATCACCCCAACATACACATGCATGCACCCTCTCACTCCTCACCCAGAATTATGCCCTTCCCTTCTCCCTTGCACAGAGCAAGATCCAGGGCTCAAAAGCATTTGCACTGAGTGTAACTGGATCAGGATGTGGAGCATCCAAGCCAACAACATGACCTTGTTAGTAAACAAATGCAGTGGTGCATCTTGCCACATTCACACTCTGTGCCCCCCCTTCTTCCCCAGATAAATCAGGATAGAAAAATGCAACACATTGGGATTTTTGCTCTTTCTCCCACTCAAATACCAGAATACTGGAGCATTTGAGAGCAAACCTTTGTTAGAGGCAAGGAAGGAAGGCCTTTCTTCTAACTTGGAATGATCAGGCACAGAAAGATATTATATGGCCCCTGCCACACGGGCAGGAAACTGCAGAGGAGAAGTGTGGCTGTTTGCCCCGGGGCAAACTAACATGCAGTAAAGCGATCAGACCTACTGTGGAGGTTCTGTGGAGGTACTGTGGAGGTTCCATGGCAAGGGAGAGGTGCCGATCACAACACAAGCCTGCGCGCAATGAAGAAGCGCGCGGCGCGGCGAACTGGTTTTCTTTTTTTGTGTACACTACGAATGCGCATGCTCCGTTGGGTGCGTGTGCGCATCCACGGAGACGTGGGGGGAAAAAAACCCTTTTCCGCAAGGGGACATGGGCGGGCGCCGGATACCACCGGAAACGCGATCAGACGCCCGCCCTTGCCCCGCAGTTTCTGGAAACTAGTACCTCCAAGGTACTAGTTTTTTGCTGCGCTTTTTCGGCAGGAAGCCTCAGTTGTGCCACGGAAGCGCTACGCTTCCCAGATGTGCTGGTGAGATCGCGACCGGAAACTCCGCTTGTCTTCCGTATCTCTTGCGTGGCTAATGTTGCGTGTGACCGCAGCCTATAATAAATAACACTGCCTAAGACAAGAGGAGGGATTTTAGAAAGACCATTCCAGAGGGTAGCCTTGAGAACAATGTTCCCTCTAAGGTGTGAAGTGTTGTGAGCCAAAATTTTCCTTTGTGAGACAAAAATGGTGCTAGCTTTAAAATTGTCAGCAGGCCTATGTTTTTTAATATATTTTATATTTTTGTTCTTTTGCGGGAAATTCAAAGCCCAGCCTCACCCCCCCCCCCACAGGCTGCAGCATCAGAGGAGCAAATGAAGGGCAGCTCCTACCCATGCCAGCTGGTAGGCTCTCTTCTTTCTGCCCCATCACCTTACTGCAGGATTTTTAATAAGGGGGAATCTAAGCGCACTTCCCTGGCCTGCTTTCATTCCTGGCTATGGGCCAAGAGGTGGAAATCAGGCAGATTAGGCAGAAGTTTGGGCATGTCTGTGGAGAGTGGAGGGTTTAAAAAAAATAGTAATAAAGGAGAGGAACAAAGAAAATAACTTACGTACTTTGATGTATACTAAATATACAATTTATGACAGAGCACTGAAAGGAAAAGACAGGTTCGTGAAAACTCTACTGGTCATATATAGGGATGGAGGCTTGCCAGTTCTGCCCTACCTATTTTATTTATGTGAGGGAGGTTATCTGGGGGTTTGTTTTGTATGTTTTAAATTGGGATTTGTAAGCCACCTTGAGCCACAAGGAAAGGTGGGATATAAATATTTAAATAACTGAGTATATTTAGGTTATTCAACTAAACCTTATATATACAAAATATTTAGGTTGCCTGTCTCCCCCACACACATACTGTGAGATTGAAGCCAATTATTTTACTAGTGAAGCTAGACAAGCAGAGACAGGAGGGTGGAATTTAGGAACTTATACAACATTAGGTTGCTGTGTTTTGATAAGTTACTGAAACTAAGGGTCAACTTTGGGGGCAGCTGTACAGCTGTTTCAACTCCACACGTGAGATGTGCAGAGTCTCATTGCTGTTTTTATGATTACCGGTAATCCCAAGGTCAAAAAACTAGACGGAGGTGATTCTTTGTTTTGGGGGAATGGGGGATATGAATTTCCTGGGCAGTGGAGGAGGAATATGGTTTGAAGAAGTTCTGCATAGGGTTGCCAAGTGGCACCTACCTTGCCGGCGGGGGACTCCTGTGTGGATCCCAGCGCATGCATGCACGCGCTTTGCGTGCCCGCACCGCATGCACGTCACAGGGAAGTGATGTCATGACACCGGGCATGCTGGGGGCGGGGCCACGACCATACAAGGGAAAACCATAGAGTTTTCCCTTGTATGGCCGTGGCCCTGCCCCTAGCGTGCCCAGCGGCATAACGTCACTTCCCTGTGATGTGCACGCTGGGGTGGGGTTCCCCCCGGGGCCCGATTCCCCGGCATCGGGGAACGGGCCTCTGGGGCGGGGGGGGGGGTTCTGCCCCCCGGGGGGACTTGGCAGCCCTAGTTCTGCATGTTTTCCCTGCTGTTTTTGATCAGTCCTCCCCCCAATTCTAGGTCCTTGATTCAATTTAATTGGGTTAAGTTGTCCTCCCCCTCCCATATTTTCACCAAATCAAGTGAGCCAAAGGGCAGTTGTGAGTCAAGATAGGCTAATGGGAAGGCAGTAAGGGAGTGGGTGGTCTCAGCAGTGGCATTGCAGACACAGGTTCACTCCCATGTTTTTCAGCATTCATCCCCAAAGAGACTACCTCTGTGCAATCCAAACAAAACTTTTTGTGTTAATTATTACACAAACTGGTTGCGAGCAAGCTCAAGGTCTGGCCTGAGAGAGGCCCAACAGTAGATGGCAGAAGAAACCCGCCACTATCATCTGTATGTACTCCACATGGTTGCAGCATGCACAATCGCTTTAAAGCAGAGGTGTCAAACCTATGGCCCACGGACCAGAATCGGCCAGCCCAGGGCTTTAATCCAGCCCATGGCTCTCCCCCCGCCCCTGTCCTCACCCTTCCGAGCTCAAGACTGCCGAACGTCTCAGCTCTCTCACCCTCATTTTCACCTGCTTCTTCTCTGGCTGGAAGCTCCTCTGGGCTGCATTAAAAAACAATGCAGCACGAAAAAAGTTGCAAAGAAAATGCAGAAGGGATCTTCTGTTAAGGTCTCTGGGCCCAGATAGACTACTTCGGGACCATTTCTAGCAATAGAAACAGTGCTCTGGGAATGGAACGACAGCCACCAGAGTGGAATGATGGTCCCTAGCAATAGAATCTGTGTTCTGGAACTGGAATGACAGGGAGCAGAGTGGAATGACAGCCCCTGGCAGTAGCAGCAGTGTTCTGGGAATGGAATTACACACTGGGAATGTAATTCCACTCTGGGGGCCCTCATTCCATCCCCGGAATACTTCTGCTACTCCCAGGGGCTGTTGTTCCACTCTGCACCCTGTCTTTCTAGTCCCAGACCACAGTTTATATTGCTAGGAGGGACCACCATTCCACTCTGGGGGTTGTCTTTCCAGTTGGCAAGAGGGTATTGAACCACCTGTGAAGTTATGTAGGCTGTTACCATGTTAGAAACTCTACTGGCGGGTGCCTCTTGTCAACTGAATGTTCTAAATTATAAAAAAAAATGGAGCTATTTTGACATTCTATTGTATTTCTTGCAAATTTGAGTTATAAGCAGATATTTGAAGCTGTAAGATCTAATGAAGATTACAGAAACAGGATTCTTGTTACTGGCTCCCTGTAGTCTTGCAAGGTTTGTTTGTGGGGTTTTTTTTGCAATTTTTGGAGTTTTTAAAGTGTTATATGCTTGTAAATCTTTATATTGTGTATTGTTTTTCATAATTTAGTTGTGTATGCAGTGTACCTCTCAAAATATCATTATTGCTTGCATCATTTAAGATATTTTTGTTAATTGGTGTGTAAGTGTATTATATACAGAGCATTAAGCTGTTATATAAATCCCTAAGAACATGACAACCTTAAGTATAGTTCCATTCCCATCATAGCAATATGTAAGAAGACTGAAAGGTGAAAGCTTTCCAGATGAGCAGGACCAAGTTGCTTCTATTTTCTATTTTCTAGGTATAAGATTATCTTTATTCCTATCTGAAAAAGTTACTATGCTAAATACATTAATCCAGATTCATTGACTGTGGTCACACACGTTAAATAATCCACTTTCAATCCACTTTCAGTGAACTTTCCAATTAGATTTTACTGTGTGAACTGGCAAAATCCAGTTGGAAAGTGCATTGAAAGTGGATTATTTAGTATGTGTGACAGCAGCCATTGTCTCTACATCAATTGTGGTTTACAAGTTTCATGAATTTCCCATTTTTTATCTTTTCATGTTGTATTTATATTACTTTTTACTGCTTTCCTTGATATCCTACTATTCACCCAAGTCATCTCCTGGAAAGTTGTTTTCTGTCAAACACATTTTAGTATTTGTAAAACAAAATAGTTGATAGGCATTGCAACAAAATAATAGTTGTCTGTTACTGCAAGCTTTCCTCTGACATCAGTATTTTGAGCCAACTAGTTCTCTATCAGTGTTGTTATTTCTGTCCCTTTACCTTCCTCAGGGAATAGTTATTCAAGACTGAATATTTTCCAATTAGAAGGAGGAAAGCAAACATACCAATTTATGTCCCTTTAGAAATTGTTAGCCTTAGTCCCTGACATAAAGGGTATATATAAAGCTGTGGAAATGTACATTATTGAGCAGCCTATTTGCCCTGGTGCTGACCTCTTGTAAACAGGGTTATTTCCCAATTGCCAGCTTATCTGTATGAACTATAATATGATCGATCCCAGGTATATATTACATTGCATAGTATTCCACTCATTGATTTATCCTTCATCCCTTGTGTACATTCTCCCTCCGGCCAATAAATTACTCACTGATATCACCTGCGAGAAGCTGTGGGGAATACTGTATCTGCATAATTTCCTTGTGTTTAACACCAGTGTTCATAACTATAGTTTGTTTGGGGGTTTTTAAAAGCTTAATTTGTTCTAATTCCTACTAGGTTAAATTCCACTGGGTTAAATTCCACAGTTCAGCTATCATTTAGCAGGGACAGTTCCTATTTTCTACTACCTTCTTCTTAATTTTGCATTTAAGGGAAATATTGTAGATGCCATTTTAAAATTATGTTAGTGTGTCCCCATGCACTACGTATGTAAGTGCTGTCATGTTGCTACTGACTTATGACGACCCCAGTAAGGAGCTTTCAAGGCAAATGAGAACCAGAGGCAGTTTGCCATTGCTTTCCTCTGCAGAGTCTTAGTTGGTGTTCCCTATCCAAGTACTCACCCTCCAATATCTGATGAGATCAAGCTATTCCATGACACGTCCCCTCCCTCCCCATACACTAGAGTTCTCCAAATTTCAGTCTCCTACAGGCCTCTAATGAAAGTATAGTGAGGGAGAGTTTTCCAAATCAGGACAGGCATGTGAAGAGTCTCCTCTACGTGTGTAAGTCTAGAACATAGATTCTGGGGTAGAGAGTGTTTGAGTCCAGTGTATACAAAGTTCCCAGGTGAGGAAAAAAGAAGAATGAAACAGGTACTTATCCAGAACATAACTTTTATTTACGAATCCAAGATACAGAATTAAAAAAAGAGAATCAAAACAGTGGCAGTACAAAGCAGTGACTGATGTATAAAAATGGCAACAATAAAACTCTGTTTATTTCCAAATTGTATACCCCGCCTTTCTGTCCTCATCAGGAACACCTGAGGCAATTCAATAAACATATAATCTGTGCACCATTCTTCAGTTGTATTACTTTAGGCTAATATCCGATTAAAGTTACTTTTAATCCAAATTATAGAATCATAGAGTTGGAAGGAACTTCCAGGGTCATCTAGTCCACCCCTCTGCACAATGCAGGAAATTCACAAATACCTCCCCCCATGCTCCCCAGTGACCACTGTTCCATGTCCAGAAGATGACAAAAAACCCCTCCAGGATCTCCAGCCAAACTGGCCTGGAGAAAAATTGCTTCCTGACCCCAGAGTGGTGATCAGCATTTCCCTAGGCATGTCAGAAAGGGACACAAGAACTAAGCACTGATGCAACCCTTCCTGCCCTCCCTCTCATGATCTGCCTAAGTTCATGGAATCAGCACTGTTGACAGATGGCCATCTAGCCTATGTTTGAAAGCCTCCAAAGGAGAGCCCACCATTTCCCGAGGAAGCCTGTTCTACCGAGGAACCGCTCGAACTGTCAGGAAGTTCTTCCTAATGTTTAGCCAAAAACTCTTCTGATTTAATTTCAACCTGTTAGTTCTGGTCCAACCTTCTGGGGCAACTGAAAACAACTCCACACCATCTTCTAGATGACAGCCCTTCAAGTACTTGAAGATGGTTATCATATCACCTCTCAGTTATCTCCTCTCCACGCTAAACAAACGGCTCTAACTGTCAGGAAGTTCCTCCTAATGTTTAGCTGAAAACTTTTCTGATTTAATTTCAACCCATTAGTTCTGGTCTGACATTCTGAAGCAACAGAAAACAACTCCATATCATCCTCTATATGACAGCCCTTCAAGTACTTGAAGATGGTTATCATATCACCTCTCAGTTATCTCCTCTCCACGCTAAACAAACCAAGCTCCTTCAACCTTTCCTCATAGGACTTGGGGTCTCCAGGTCCCTCAACTTCTTTGTTGCCCTCCTCTGGACACGTTCCAGCTTGTCTATATCCTTCTTAAGTTGTGGTGCCTAAAACTGAAAACAATACTCTAGGTGAGGTCTAACCAGAGTAGAGTAAAGTGATACCATCACTTATGTTGCTCCCAAGTGGTTAAACCAGAGAAACCAATTTGGAGAGATGAGATAGGTGTGGTCAGGGGTCTTTTCGTAAAAAAAGAGCTGCAGGAGCAGCTATTATAGGCTATTAGCATATGCTACACCCCCTGACATCACCGGAAGTGATGTCAGAAGGGGAAGCAAAAGGGGGGGAGGCATCTTCAAAAGCCTCCCCTTCCCTTCCCCACCTGGCCTGTGGGGGGGAGCGAAGAGAGAAGGATATGATCCATACTTTGTTGAAATAAATGGTATTTTGCTTTCTTTGCTTTCTATATTATCATGTGGATCATAATAAAGCCCCTTAATTAAATAATTTCCTGATATTAAGAAATACTCTTTTTTCAGTATAAACTATTTCTTCTTTCTAAATGAAAAGGAAGGGTATTGTCTGAAGTCTGAGTCAGCTTCCTAGACTTTCAGGGACTAACTTAAACTGCCCTGATAGGACAGATATATTTCATTCAACTATGCTATTTAGAAGCAATTAGGCTTACTGCTGTTATACAGTACTTTACTTCTATTTACAGAAATTGATGTGTGCTTCAAAAATTGGTTTTATATTTCTCATCCTTATTCTTCCAGGGTGCCATAAAATGGGAGAGATTATTAACTGCACGTTTACTCTGAAAATCTCAAAAAGACCAGCTGTGAAATATCAAAAAAAAATAATAAAAAAATAAAAAATCCTATCTGAGCGAAGTTGGTGACAGAGTAATTTCCACAAATAAATCAGAATAGCTTTATCCTCTTCAAACTTAACAGCAGATTTAAGAAGAAGATGAGTATGCTAATAGGGAATGGATAGATAAGGAAATCAGGATTTGAATAGGACAATATTATGATTATGTGATATGTGAATCCGTATCTACATTCTCCCTTAGCACAGTGCTCACATTTTTTAGTCCTACGCTTTCAGCTCCCAGTTAAGATTGCCAACATCCCGGTGGAGATCGGCCAGAATTACAACTGATCTCCAGACTACAGAGATCAGTTCCACTTGATCAAATGGCTGCTTCGGAGGGCGGACTGTATGGCATTATACACTACTGGGGTCCCTCCTCTCCCCAAACCCTGCCCTCCCCAGGCTGTATCCCAAAATCACCAAGAATTTCCTAACCCGGCACTGGGAGCCCTACTTGCAATTGTTCTCAGTGAAATAATTAAGATCAAGCTTTCATTAAGTGTTCTGGGTTTAAAATAAAATGTGTACTAAAACAGCAGCAAACAAAAGATTTGACCTTTCCACATATTTGTGTCTGCGGCGCGCTTGAGTGTGGAACCGCTTGGTACATGTAGTAATATAATTATTTAGGGAAACTTTTTGCAAATCTTTTCCATAAATCCAGTTCATGAAGCTAGTTTGGAGTGGAAGGCGGGCCAAGGAAATGGGGAGGTGGATTCCTTAACCCCTTTCCCTTGTGTACTGTTGTGGCTGAAAATTGCCTTCCCCAACATTAGTTTCCTGTTGGGAAATGACATAGGTATTCATTCATTTCCCAATGGTGGAAAAGGCAGTGATGAGACCTTTTTAGTTGAAAAGGGCAGGAAACGAAAGAAGTCCCTCTATCCCAGGACTACTCTGGTACTTCATATTGCAGCCTTTGCAATTGCAGCCTTTGGCTGCATCCAAAAAAGAATCACAAAACTCTGTGTAGCACGCAGTTCTTTCATGAATCTGTGGAAAGCAAATCTGTGTTCATCTTTTCATGTACATGCAACAGGGAGCCATAAGCTATGTACTTGTATTGTGCATAGTGTAATAAAGATACGTTAAACCTGGTTGCTTAGGTCATCTTCAGAGGACATGGTCCATGTCCCCCTGCCATTTTATGTTTGAGAGGTACTATGAAGGCTGTGTCTTTCACAGTAGTGATAACTAGATTATGGAAGTCCCTCCTGTAGAGTCAGTTGTGCCCCTAACTGTTACTGTGTAGAGGCATTTGGGATAAATATATATTTTTATTGCTAATAATTCTATTGGGTTGAATCCAAACGTGCTCTTCCCCATGCAAAGAGATTTTCCATTCCTAGCAAGGGCTCTTTGATGCCTTATGACACATAAAATATTGTATGAGAAAAAATAAACTAAATTCAAAGCTGGTCTTGTGGAAGTCTTGTGCAACATCCTATGCAAAAGAAAGGATGGCAATCACTGGATAACATACCTGCTATAGAACAAAGTTTGAGTCCAGTGGCACCTTTAAGATCAACAAAGTTTTATTCAAGGTGTGAGCTTTCGTGTGCACGCCCACTTCCTCAGATATAAAGTGTGTGCACACGAAAGCTCATACCTTGAATAAAACTTTGTTGGTCTTAAAGGTGCCACTGGACTCAAACTTTGTTCTGCTGCTTCAGACCAACATGGCTACCCACCTGGATCTATACCTGCTAATAGTACTGCATGATTTTTGGTGCTAGAATCTGTTTTTCTGCTTCTCCCAGCTCTTTGGATCTAAATCATACTTTTTTTTACTACTGCTGCTGTTGGGGTTAATTGTTTCTCCCTATGTTTTAAACTGTATATTTTCTTTACAAGTTTTACACTGTAATTAAGCTGCCGGTGGATTCTGATGGCCAGAAAGAAGGAATTTAAATATTTTAGATAAATAAGTAAATAAAATAAGATTGCAGTTTCCTACTATATATTTAAATAAACATATGGAAAAGGAATACACTTTCATTCTTTTTTTAAGTACAGTGACTACATTAAAAGAAAATAGACCTTTGGATAGAAAATTAGTTGCTCTACTCCAGAGGTCCATATGGAAACTCTGTTCATGTTGGTGAGGTCTCCTTCTATTCAATTTTTGAATGTTAATCAAATGCATGTGCTGTTGTATACCTGCAACATGCTCTTCCATTGATATGAAAGAAGATTTTGTGTGTAAGGCTCTGAAATGCAACGACTGGCATTCCAAATCCAGTAAGCAATTGATTGGATCAAAAGGTGCTTTTCTGCAGGCAGAGAGTGACTTTGGTTCATAGAAAGGGGGTGTATTACATCTTGTCATAGAGTACATAAGAAATGGGACTAATGTAATATGTTTTTTGCGGGATACTTAGAGACACTGCAATTCAAAATGCTGAAGAATCCCCTGGCTGCCTCGTGTGTCTCCGTGGTTGGTGCCTCTGCCGGGGCTCGGTCGGGGTGCAGGCAATCCAGCCGGGTTGTCAGGCGGCGTCCGAGAAGTAGCTCTGCCAGACTGCGCCCCTTAGTGGTGTGGGGCATAGTTCACTGGCCGAAAAGGAAAACAGCCAGTTTATAGTCTCAGTCTGCGGAGTCTAAGTGGCGGAGAGCGTCCTTCATAGTCCTGACCATGCGCTCTGCCTGGCCGTTGGTTGCTGGGTGGAATGGGGCAGACCGGACGTGGCGGATACTGTAGTACCTCATGAAGTCCTGGAATTCACTGGACATGGATGCTGTCCTGTTATCCGTGACCAGCGTGTCTGGGATTCCCTGAGCTCTGAATATCCACCACATCACCCGAATGGCCACCTTCGAGGAGGTTGAAGGCACGGGAACTACCTCCAGCCACTTGCTGAAAGAATCCACCAGGATAAAGAAAAGTTGCCCCTGGAAAGGTCCTGCAAAGTCCAAGTGTAACCTGGACCAGGGGCGGTGAGAAGATTCCCAGGCCCATTCCGGGGCGCGAGGGGGTTTGGGCCAGGATGCTTGGCAGGGTTGGCACCTCTTCACTACATCCTCTATGTCCCGATCCATCCCCGGCCACCAGATGTAACTCCGGGCCAAGGCTTTCATGCACACCACCCCGGGATGTGCCTTGTGAAGAGTGGTGAGGACACGTTCCCGTAAGGGGTTAGGAATGACCACTCTACTCCCCCACATTACACAGCCCGTTGGCCGCAGGCCACCCCCTCACCACCCAGTCCAAGACCAGCAAAGTACCTTGTCCCTGGAGGTGCAGTGAGCCACCTCCGTGACGTGGACCGGCTGATCCGGGAGGGACTCCAGGAGCGCGATCAGGTGGGCGGGAGCAGGATCCAGTTCACAGACCGGCAGCGGCAGGCGGCTCAGGACATCCGCATCGCCCATCGCCTTACCCAGGCAATGGACGAGAGAGTAGGAGTACCCTGCCAGAATTATAGACCAGCGGAGCACCCAGGGAGAAATCATCTGAGGGGTCTGGTAGTCGGGGGCCGGGAGGCCCAGCAGTGGCTTGAGGTCAGTGAGGACTGTGAAGGGGCACCCATACAGATAGTGGTGAAATTTTTTCACCCCTGCCACAATAGCCAGCACCTCCTTATCTATCTGCGCGTAATTGCGCTCAGCCACAGATAGAGTCCTGGAATAATAGGCAATAATAGCCGGTGGCCCAGGACCGCCCCAACCCCGTAAGGTGAAGCGTCACAAGCCAGTACCACCGGGAGCGCCTCATCGAAATGCGCCAGGACCGCATTTGAAACAAGCAGATCTTTTCCCGCCTGGAACACAGCAGCTTGCTGCGGACCCCAGACCCAAGGTGCAGACTTGTCCAGGAGGCGGTGGAGTGGTTCAGCAACGGCAGCTTTGAGGGGCAGGAAGGAATGGTAGAAGTTCAGAAGCCCCAGAAAAGCCTGCAGTTCTGACTTGGACGCTGGAGGCGCTGTTTCTGTGACAGCTGTCACTTTGTTCGCGGTGGGGTGGATGCCGGAGGCGTCAACCGCAAAACCAAGGAACTCGACGCAAGGCACTCCCAGGAGACACTTTTCCCTCTTGACCTTCAGTCCTGCCATGTCGAAGCATTGTAGTACGGCCCGCAGACGGTCAGCGAAGGATGAGCCATCCGGGGTGGCGATCAGCACGTCGCCTAAAAACAGCTGAACCCCGGGGATACCTTTCAGGAGCGAATCCATAAAAGATTGAAAAATTCCCAGCGTGGCCGAGACCCCGAACTGAAGGTGGGCTTTGGCTGTGGCGGCATCAACCGGCAACTGCTGATACTTCTGGGCCAAATCTAACTTGCCAAAGACCCAAGCCCCCGACAAAGCTGCCAACACGTGGCTCACCACCGGCACCGGATAAGTGTGTGCCTGCAGAGCCTTGTTCAGTGTACATTTGTAATCCGCACAAATGTGCATGTCCCCATTTGGCTGAACCGGGGTGACTATGGGGGTCTCCCACCGTACAGACGCGACCGGTTCCAGAACCCCTTGTTCCACCAGGCGATCTAGCTCAGCCTCAATCTTCGGCTTCATTGCAATCGGCAGTAGCCTGGCCTTAATGCGGATAAGGTGGACAGCTGGGTCCAGGTCCAAGGAAATGGGTGGTCCTGAAAACCACCCCAGGGTGCCATTGAAAACTCAGGGAAATTCAGCACACACCGCGCCAAAGTCCTGGGTCCGGACCTAGTTGATCCCATTCAGAGACAGTCCCAGAGGGCTGAACCAGGAGAGTCCCAGCAAACTGGAGAGTTGCCTCTCCACCACCAGCAGTTCCAAGAGGCCGTTAAAGTTTTGGAACTGCACCCGGAACTTGCCCCAGCCCAGAACCGCCACAGGGTTCTTATTGAAGTCCCGTAAGGTGAAACCCTGTGGCTTCCGAAGGCCCCCCCCCCTAGAGACACAGTTTGTGGAGCGTATCCACGGAGATAATTGAATATGAGGACCCTTTGTCTATCTCCATGCTGCAGGGGGACCCCTCTATAAGGACGGTGAAGTGCACCTTGTTGGGGCCATGGGGGGGCAAGTTACATACCAGGTGTTGCTGGTGATGGGCCGATAGGGTGTGGAGATCGATGTGCTGCTCCGCCATGGTCTGATGAGTGGACGACTTCTGGCGTTGGCTTTTGGAGCAGCAAACCCGGGAGATGTGCCCTGATTTGTTGCATGTTCTGCAGATGGCATTTCGGAAACGGCACGACCTGATTTCATGGTCCTCCCCACAGCTGGCATACGGAGCCGAAGTGGTAGAAGATGCCTTGCTTGAGTTGGAGGATGAGTGATGTGGGTGCTGAGATGACCACTGGCGGAACTGCAGTACTGTTTCCTAGTCCGTGGCGTCGGAGCCAACAGTTGCTTGGGTGCGGTGGACCGCCTTGGCGTGGCGGTCTTGATGGGCCGTCTCATAAGCGGTTGCCTCCCGGATCGCTTTATCTAGGTCCAGGTTGTCCTGGCTGACCAACCTCCTCTGGAGCTTAGGCTCCCTTAGTCCGACAAGGAACTGGTTGAGGAGAGCTTCAGCTAGGTTGGAGAAGGAACACCTGGTGGCACCCCGATTCAGAGCCACCAGGAAATCTGAGGCAGTCTCGTCGGGGCCCTGGACTTTCGCAAAAAAGTCCATGCGCTCCACAAACGTAGTTGGTTTGGGGGCCAGGTGGTCGGTCAGCACCTTGACCTAAGAGTCGTAAGACTCGTCTTTAGTCAGCCTGGGTGCTATTAAGTCTTTAAGCAGGAGATGGGCCTCCATGCCACAGTGGCGCAGAAGGTATGCTTTTTTCATACCTGCATCCGCTACGTTGTGGATGGTGAAGTGACTCTCGAGGGTCTCCAGCCACGTTTCCCACTGTGAGGGTTGGGAGATATCGAAAGCCGGTAGACTCTCTGATGCGGCAGCCATCTTACAGTTCCACGTGGAAGCGACCGGCGGGAACTAGCGGGCGTAGAGAAGCGGTGCAGTGCTGCTCTCGGGATCAGTGGTGCGATGCTCAGAGCTGGGAGCAGTGCGATGAGCGGCGCTTCCGAAGGATGCACGATGCCGGCGGCGGTGGCAAGTTCAGAGCGGCGACTCAAGGCGATGGCTGGAACGTGGTCTCTGTTCAGAGGGAGATGTATCCCACCTTCGTCGCCAGTGAGAAGTATGCAGACGGATGAGGGATTTCAGCTTAGCGTACTTTATTAGATCAGGAACAAGACAACTTTAGTCGGCTCGCAGGCCAGCTTATATGTCCCTTGGAACCCACTTCCTAATAGGTTATTTACAGTGGCCGAGAGTTCCATAGGCTCTTGGCTGGGAACCTAGCCCACTGATTGGCGCGGGCTAGGATCCACATAGTCCATTGTCTCTTTGAGCGAAGCTCGACATTTGCACTGGAGTGCGTGGAGCCCAAGCTGGCCACGCGGTCTGAACTGGATATATTACAAATAGAAATAAAATAAAGGAATAAAAGGGTAAGGGGAACATGCAGTGCAATGGGGACTTAACATTGAACACAAATTACGGGGTGGCAAAGAGGTACTTTCCTCCAACTGAGAGGCTATTTCTGGGCTTCAGTCAGGCATTTGCTTATCCCACACACCCAAAGGCAAAATTTTGCAACTTTATTAGTTGTCTCCTGGGGAAAGTCTGCAAGGAGGGAGAATTTGAGCTATATATTTGGGCTATATATTGAGATTGGGTATTATTGTAAAATGAGCAGTGCAGTAGAATGTGTTCAATAGACTCTACTTTCCCTGCATGACATGGGCAGAGCCATTGACAGAGTGGGATGCAATGGCATCTGCCTTCCAGGAGGGCCAAGGGTAGAACGTTAAAGTGTGCAAGAGTAGAGATTCTCTGATATTTGGAGATTGTGAGGGATCTGAGATAATCTGCTGGTTGAAAGCATTTAGTACATTGGAGAATAATTGGATGTTTCCATGTCTGTGCTGTGTTCAATTGTAGAGCTTGATCCCAGAGACACTGTTCAACTGTTTCTTTTGCTTTTTGGGGCCCAAGGTGCAATAAGACTGGGGGGGAGGTCAGTCTTCTGGAGTTTTCCCTCTATTGCTCTTTGCCAGGCTGACCAGTGGCTATCATCAAGGGAGCTAGGCCCACTGGATTGAAGACAAGTTTTAACCAGTAGGTGGCTGCAAAGAGCCACTTATGGGTCTCCAAGTAGATCACACCAGTCTCTAATCTAAGGAGGGTGTTTGGAACTGTAAAGTACTGGGTCCAGATGTGGAGGAGTAATTTCAGCTCATAGTTTATTAAGAACACACACTCAAGCATGGAATAGCAGGACTGGAGCACTGCTTAAATCCATGAGGCACACCACACCCAACACACACCCCGCTCCCCGTGATAGGTCATTTACCCATAGGTTGGGCGTAGAATCCAGAGTAGCCGATAGGCTCGCTGTAGGATCCTCGCCTGCTATTGTTTCTGATCTTCAAGCGTGCTTGTTCACCTGGCCATGTGTTTGCCCAAGCGGATGTGGAGCCCTTGTTAGTACACAACAGGGACGCATTGTGGGACTCTAAGGATGGGTTGTAAATACTTGGATTGCATGGCTTCCAGTGAGCACCTTTCTTTATAGATTCAGAGTCAGGAACCATTTACGAGCTGTGAGACTTGAAAGACCTTGATTGCTGCAGGGGTAAAGGAAGCTCCTTTTGTAAAGTAGAATCTTTGAATGGCAGAGGATGCTCTGTGGGCATTCTCAACAGCATGCAATGCTTGAGCTATCCAGTGTCCAGACGACTGGAAGACTATACCAAGGTATTTAGAGGTCTTGGTTTATTCTGTGTTATGGCGCTCTATTTGCCATCTGTGAGTTTGGTGTTTTATTGTAAAGATAAGGACTTCTGTTTTTTGATAGTTTATTACAAGCTGCTCCTCTTTGCAGTATATGATGAAGTCACGGAGTGCTTTCCTAAGGCCCACTTGTGAGTGGGATAAGATGACAGTGTCATCTGCATATAGCAAGGCAGAGATTGCTTTATCAGAAAGCTTTGGTGGATGAAAGCTTGGATTTCTTAGTTGTTGCACCAAGGAGTTAATGTAGTAGTTAAAGGGGGGGCAGAATACAACCCCACTCGACACCTTTGTCAAGTGGGGTCTTATTGGAGACATGACCTTGAGGACTGCATCTTACTTTGAGAAAGTTTCCTTCATGCAGCGAGTGAATAAGTATGTAGAGTCTTTGATCTATTGAGGAGTTCTCAAGCTTTGGCTGGAGTCTGTTCCTGGGGATGCTATCAATGCTGCTTTGGAATACACAAAGGTGGCATAGAGTGCTCCATTTGACTTAGAGCTGTACTTCTCCACTAGGTGGCTGCTCTACTATAGACCAGTGTCTGATGGTCTGAGTCAATAGAAGGTTGCTTCATGTTTTCAGTCCAGTTCTGGGTCCAGTTCAAGATGCTGGTTTAATAATCTTATCTCAGTTTTTTTCACTATATTCCTTCTGCATGGTCTGTTTATTCTAGCCTTATATAAAAGGACTAGGAGCTAAGAATGACTTCAAGGCATTCTGAGGATTCTGTGGTTGAGAAAGCACTTGAAATCCCATCCATACAAGAGCCAATGAATTACTTTTGTAAGCTAGAATGCTTCAGCATAGCCTTTCAGCTCTAGCAATGCAATATATACTTTTAGCTCTATCTCTGTATACTGCTTTAGTCTTTCCCATTTTCTTTCTCTCTCCAAGCACACTGCTTGTTCACCATTAATTGGTTACGCATATGAAGTTCCTTGTTATTGCAGGTTCATTTGTGGTGTAGTCTCATCATGTTGGGGTTTTATGTGATTTATTTTATACAAATTAAGTGGATGCTGACATTTTCCATTTGCAAACTTCTCAGAGGCTTTGGAGAAAAAAACTAGGGCTCTCAAATGGCACATGTATTGCTAGTCTAGCAGTTCAATTCTACCAGGGTAGTACCATTTGAAATGAATGGGCCATTGGCAAAACAGCTTAAAAATTGAAGCCAAGATCACTTATTTTCTGGCAGGAGTGTGGTACATTCTATTTTGCTAGAGATTGTTCCTAACCTTCTCTCGAAATGTCAGTTCCAGACATTTCAACGATTCCAGGAAGGAAAATGTTGAAGGTTTTAAAGGCTTGTCAGTCTTAACCACCTGACAGTCAACAGAAGGACAACAAAAGAAGTTATGATTCTTGAACCAGTAAAAAATAAATCATAGCAGATTTTATCTTTTCAGAGCACAGCACAATCATCTTCCAGTGTTTTAGGAAAATTGAGATCCAACGTATACCATTATACAGGCTATGTGTGTTCTTCTAGTTGCTGTATCTATGTCTACTGCAATCATATCAATCTTCAGTGCTTGCTGTGTATAGTAATTACATATGTACATACTTAATTTTTTTTAAGTTATCATATTTGTTCACCACCAAGAAGAATACCAAGGATCAAAGTCAGGAAAACATACTAAACCACAAAAGCATGCAAATTGTTCCAGTCTTTTCTCAGGGCATTTTAAGAGTCCTGATTATAGTCCGCACAGTCATGCTTCATTTCAATTTACTTTTAATTTCTTACTCACAATTGGTGACCAATGGATTATTCCAGCTTCCTCATTTAAATCAAACATGAATCATTTTAGTTTTATCAATTTGTACTTTTTGTAGCAGGATCTTCTAAGCAAAATGCAAACGTATGAACTTTTAAATCCCATTTCAACTTTTGTCTTCCATGTCTGTTTTCTCTTGCTCAGGACTTTCAACTACAGGAATAAAGTAACATACAAAAAGAATAATGTTAATGCCAAAAGGCAGTTTTATAAAATCGTGCAGGAATAATATAATTAAATCCCATTCTGTTTTTATTGGTCTTGTGTGCTTTATTTCCTTTGGAATTTTCCTATGGAATTTGTAGAAATAATTATTTGAACGTCCAGGGTCACTTCTGATTTATAGATCCTAGATTCATAGTCTCTTAAAATCATACAAAACCAGTGCAGTTTGTAGTAGCCTAAGCAGACACAATCCATGTAGGTCACTTTTATTCATTCGTTCATTCATTCATTCATTCATTTGCCAGTTTAAGTGCCACCATGTCTATATCTCTCGCTTTTGGCTGTATTTTATTGAGTTAGTCTAAATTGTATTTACAAATTATGTGTTTCATTCTATTGTTAGGAAGAGTTTTATTTCTTGCTATAATCTTGTTTGGCATAATGAATATTTAGTGTTTGATTGGAATAAGCTTCAAAGTTATTGGGAGGTCATATGTGGGAGTGGGTGCTTCTATCCTTCGGGTACAATTACACGTGAAGCTGAAAACATTAAAAAGATTACTCTGTCTTTGTTCCTTGCCAGGGCTAATAAGAGTCTGGGAGGACAGGCTGGTTGCTCAGCATTGTGGTCCTCAGTCAGGGCTCCACACAGCTACTATTTCAAAAATGCCAGGAATCTATTCATGGGTCTCCCAGAATCTCATATTGTTTGCCCCAAAGTTATTCCTATTTTTATCCTTGCAAAATACAGTCAATTTGTATGTTGTTTTTCTTGCAGTGCGGCATGGCGGCTAGTATGCTAGATGTAGCCCAGTGACAGAAACTTTGCCCAGCAATGAAAATCATGCTGTGATCTTGCCAGCCGTCTTCTTTCAGCCTAACCTACACACAGGTTGTTGAGATATTGAAAAGGAGAGGAAGCAAAGTAAAAATGTAAAACATTTTTATGACTGAACTGTTTTTGCTTGAGCACTGGATCCCAACAATTGAATGTATTTTGCCCAATTCTCCCTCTTCTCTTCAGCCTATCATACCATGTGGGTTTTTGTCCAGCTTACAGAGCAATCCTAAACAGGTTTATTCAGAATCCTAGTCAGGTCTATTTAATGGGGCTTATTCCCGGGAAAACTGCTTTAGGATTTCACTGATAGACTCTGATCCCTGGCAGTGCCTTTTGGGGTGGGGTGTCTGGTTACAGAGGCTGCTGGAAGAACAAGGCAAGCCACTTACATTTACTGTTCATAAGATCCAATCCTTCAGCTAGTCACAAAAATCTATGGAGCTATTATCAGCTGTGCCTATATATATATTTATTTTTGCCTCCTTTCTACCGAACATAGGGCCCTCAAGGTAGCAAACGATCAAAGACATTAAAAACAATTTCATATTATAAACAGATATACTCATATATAGATAACACAGTTTAAAACAACAATTAGCAAAACACTGGGGGGGGGAGAGGAAACAGGGTCAGTGAGGGAACACCAAACAAAACAGAGAAGTCTTCACCTGCTGGTAGAAGTCCATGGTAGAGGGGGAACAGGTGAATCTCCCTTTCCAAAACGAAAAAGATCTTAATATCCAGGAGGCCCATCTGTAACACCAGGGTAAACAGCAGTTGTTCAATGGAAGTTGCATTATTTTCTGTGCAGTGGCTAATAGATGTCACATTTTGACTTGTGTGTCCCCACTCGCTGCATGTACCAGAAGAAGTACTGGGTACTTTGCTGGTTTTAAGATTCCAGCCTGGGGCTGATCCGGACTGATTTGTAGTGTCTATAAACAGCTGTCCTGTGATAAAGATGGGAAGGCAGCTCAATCAGATGTGGATGGGTGACTGAGGTCTATCTGCTGAAATCAGAAGCAGTAAAAGGTGATGTCTCAGAGTACACCTTGTCACTGATGCATCAATCCAGGCAGAGGAAAATGAAGGCCAAATGTTTACCCAGACTTAAAGTAAACAGGAGGATAAGGCTGCTCTCTCTGTATACAGAATTGGTATAAAAGAGGCTGTGAAGCCCCTAAGGGACTCAGCAAGTTGCAGAGAAACTGAAAGGATTAAAATGGTGGAGAATCTATATCTGTGAACACAGAACGCATGAAATTGCAAATGGAAAAGATGGGGGGGGGAAATGCTCAGTACTTTGGAAGAACATGGACATCTTTTAATGTACTGGATGGGGCATGATAAATGAGTGTCGGTGTAAATCAATAATGCTCTCTATAAAGAGGCTAATGGTTTAGTATGACTAACAAGAAAATGTACATGGTAACTAGTATTCTAGAATTCTGTCAGTGTTTTTAAAGTTCACTGTCATAACTCTGTTCCCCTTGACCTTTATCAATGATACCTTCAAAGATTTTTGAGTTGCTAGTTGAGGTTTAAACTTGACACAAGACCTTTAAACCCTCATTTTCTTTTCCCTTGGTGCCGAACCACTAGCTACTCTACTGCCCCCACCTTTTCTCCCATCCCACCTTCTCGTTACATTTCGTTCCTCTGCAAACATTAGTGTGCCAAGCAGAGTGTGCTCTGCATGCTTCCTTTCTCTGTCCTCATGGGAGCAATTCAAGGTTTTTGCTCTCTGCGAGTTTATAAAAATATTGGAGCCTTCCACTGGAAGGTTTCAGAGCATTTAACATGTGTTAATTAATTCTCTTTCCTAGTTTTGTGTCTGCTTTGCTCTTTGAACCTGGTATATGAATCTTCTCTCACCGTGATAGTATTCCTGTTGACTGAGAACCAAAATGTGGCTCATAATTATGTTGTGTTATTGTCACAAAGAACATGGGGGGGGGGGAATCATCCAGGCTGAGATTTGAAAAGAGGGCTCAACAAAGGGGTTTTGTTTTTTACTGGAAGTGCAGGCTTTAGATGATCGAGAATTTTTATCATGCATCTTTGTTTTAATCTTAACTGAGTTTACTAAAAACAACACACAGCAGATTCTAATCTGCTTTTTGTAGCCTAACTGAAAAGAGTTGAAGGCAAGTAAAGATAGTTCATACATTGAAATAGGAAAGTCATGATGCAATCCTGAGCAGGTGTACTCAGAATCAAGTTTACACAATGGGTCTTACTCCCAGGAAAGGATTGCACTGTTGTAGTATCGTGAACAGCAGGACACATCAGCTTTGCTTTGATTTAAGAATGGTTTTTATTTAACTCTCCAGCCCATTCTCTCTCTGGCTGGTTTTTCTTTCAGTCAGCCTCTTGATCAGCTTGCTCAGACATACAGGAGCCCTGCAGGGCCAAAACTGAAAGACATGCAAAGCAGAAACTTGACCCTAGAGGCTTCTTGTCTGCCTCTACATTCCCCCCCCCCATTAAGTTTCAACTGAACTCAATAACCAGAATACAGTGTGTTTGTGTGTTGTGTATATGTTGTGTCCACTGGCCGCCACCAGGGGCCAGCGACTACCCAGGACTTGACCCTGGGTTAACAATGGGACTGGGCTCCGGGTCTCTCCAACAAGGAGCCAATATGAACAGGGAGGGAAATGCAAGACCCCCAATGGGATCCAGGGGTGTCTCCTGGATATGTATATAGTTGGCCTCCTGGCCGTTTGTCTTTGTCTTAGTTGTGTAAGAGTCAAGCGTGCACCATGTTATGGGAGCTGAGTGGGCCTAGCCACGCGGTCAACCCACTACACAATAGTATATATGAAGAACATGGAGAACTGAGCAAGGGCTCAGACGACTGGAGAGGCAGTGGCAGCGGGCTCGTGACGAAGCGACAAGAGTATCCTATCGAACGTTTATGAAGTCGTGTGAGATGGCAGTCAAAGCCGCGAAGAAGGAGTTCTACACGGCTGAGATTGCATCTGCAAACTTGCGCCCAGCACAATTGTACAGAATGATTCGGTCTTTAACCACCCTGCCACAGAGCAGACAAAATGTTAAGGAATTGGACATAGGCTGTGAGGCTTGTGTGAATTATTTTGCAGATAAAGTCTTGTCGCTCCGCCATGACCTCTTGGCCACATTTGAGACAGTATGTGAACTCGAGGCTCCAAGCACGTCTTCTGGTTCTATTCTGGATTGTTTTGGCCTTCTCAGCCTAGAGGAAGTTGACAGATTGGTCTCAACTGTGCGCCCAAGCACTTGCAGCCTTGATCCGTGCCCCTCTTGGCTGATTAAAGCTTGCCGAGAGGGGTTTCGAGGTTCCCTTTGGGTTATTGTTAACAGGTCCCTCTCTGAGGGCCTATTCCCAGGGGCTCTCAAGGAAGCGACGGTCCGCCCCCTCTTAAAAAAGCCATTCCTGGATCCGACAGAATTAGCCAACTATCGGCCGGTTTCCAATTTGCCCTATTTGGGCTAATTAATAGAGAGGGCGGTGGCGATACAGTTGCAGGCCTTTCTGGATGACACTTCCACGCTAGATCCATTCCAGTCTGGTTTCTGCCTGGGCCACGGAACTGAGACAGCACCTGGATTGGGGCAGGACGGCGGTGCTCCTGTTGTTGGACCTGTCGGCAGCGTTCGATATGGTCGATCACCAGTTGCTCGCCCACCACCTTGCCGATGTGGGGATTCGGGGGCTCGCCTTACAATGGCTTGTCTCCTTTCTCCAAGGTCGGGGACAAAGAGTGGCACTTGGGCACTGTCCCAAAGACACCCACTAGTTTGTGGGGTGCCTCAAGGGGGAGTTCTCTCCCTGATGCTATTTAACATCTATATGTGCCCCCTTGCCCAGATTGCCCAGAGACATGGGCTAGGGTGTCATCAATATGTGGATGACATCCAGCTCTATCTGTTGTTGGGCGGGCGGTCTCTACCCCGGAAGATCTGGACCGAGCGTTGCGGGACATAGCGGGCTGGCTTAGGCTGAGTCGACTGAAACTGAATCCGATGAAGATGGAGGTCCTATGCCTGAATTGGAGTGGTACGGGGGTAGGGGTCCCTCTTCTGGCCTTCGGTGGGGCACCATTGGTGCCAGCTCCGAGGGTCAGGAGTTTGGGAGTGCTCCTGGATGCTTCCTTGACAGTGGAGGCTCAGGTAGCAGCCACTGCCAAAGCAGCCTTTTACCACCTGCGGCTGATTAGGCAGTTGGTCCCCTTCCTCGAACGCAACGATCTGGCATCAGTGATCTATGCTATGGTCACCTCGAGGCTGGATTACTGCAATGCTCTCTACATGGGGCTGCCCTTGGGGCAACTCCAGAAGCTTCAGCTGGTGCAGAATGCCGCAGCCAGGTTGTTGAGGGAACACATCCAACCTGTGCTGAGGTCGCTGCACTGGCTGCCAGTAGCGTTCCGGATACGCTTCAAGGTGCTGGTCTTGACCTTTAAAGCCCTGAATGGTCTGGGGCCTGTCTACTTGAGGGACCGCCTTTCCCCGTATGTTCCCCCAAGGGCACTGAGATCTGAGACACAAAATCGCTTAGTCCCCCCTGGCCCTAGGGATGCTAAGCTAACATCAACAAGAACTAGGGCGTTTTCCCTAGCTGCACTGGTACTATGGAATCAGCTCCCAAACAAAATCCAAGCTCTGTGGGATCTTCAACAATTCCGTAGAGCGGTAAAGACTGAGCTGTTCCAGCAAGCGTTTTAACAGTTCTGGCCACACTGACCGTTCCACATAAGCACTAGCACTTTATAACAGATGGCCTCCACACTTTAATTTTAATAAGTTGTATTTTGATATTGTATTGTATTGTTTTAGACCTGATATTGTATTAATTGTATATTGTTTTTTAACTACTGTAAGCCGCCCTGAGCCACCTAGGCGGGAGGGTGGGATAAAAGTCCAACAAATAAATAAAATAAATAAACTTTATATTACATAGTCTTTCAAATGAGTAGGAGTAAATCTCTGATTTGTAGAATGACATATTGGTGGCTCCGCAGGTGGTGGTGTTTTCGGTGCATCTGTAGTAGTGGGAGACACCGGATCATCAGAGTCCCCCTCATTTTGAGCATCAGAAGACACGTTGGTGTCATCCTGCTTCTCAGTGTTAGTGACAGATACATAGTTGGACTTCCTAAATCTGAAAGAGATCCCGGACAATTTGAGCTCATGACTTCCTCCTTGGATGTAACACTAGGTGCAGTTGGAGATGAGACAACATGGCTTCTCAATTGATCCACATGTCTTCACACAGTCCTTCCATCTTGTAAGGTGACAGAATAAGGCATGGGGCCTGTAACTGTTCTCACAGTAGCAGATATCCACAAGGGACCTGAGACAAAGTTTTTAACGTAGACTGCATCTCCAATCATTAAAAAAGTTATTTTGCTTGTCTGTCACGTTGCCGTTTATGTTGCTGTTACTTATGATACATACGTCCTGTCAGGTATGGATGTAACAAATCGAATCTGGACCTCAGTTTCCTGCCCATTAACATTTCAGCTGGAGATAAACTGGTAGAATGCAGTGAAATTCTATAATTAAACAAACAACAAGCATACCTTATATTGAGACTTTCACCCGGTATCCAGGAGATGCCTTCTTTAAAAGACTGCACTGGGCGTTCTGCTAGGCCATTCAGTGCTGGGTGACATGGTGCAGAGGTAACGTGCTGAATGCCATTTTGTTCCATAAACTGTTAGAATTGTTGACTAGTAAAGGAACTTGCATTATGCATCACAAGCATTTCAGGCAGCCCATGCATACAAAAACACATTCTTAACTTTTCAATGGTAGCTTCACTCGTTGATGTAGGCAGGATAATTCAATACAAATCTGAGGGGCAATTTTTAAAAACAATAAATGTGAAACATAAATATATCAATAGTACAAAATTATCAAAAATACATGTATTTATTTCCAGATAATTAAAAAAAGTCACTACATGGACGCCACACAATACACATCCATCATAAATGCTCAGTTCCCATCAATGTTGATAGACTAATATAAGTTCTTTGTCTTACAAAAAATGTGGCCATCATCTGAATTTAAATTCCATGACTTGGCCAACATGGGATCTATATCAGTCCATGACTATCTGTCTGGCTGTCACTGGTGGAATGGCAAGGCAATCTATTAGTAAGACACAATCATCAACATGTACTGTTGCAGGCACTTCAAGTAATGCAAGGCAGCTCAAGGCATATACATAGCCCAATTCTTTCCCAGCTCTATACACAATATTATACTCATAGGCTCACAAAGTGACAGCCCATCTCTGGATCCTTGGCAAAGCCATTTGTGGTACCACTTTCATTTAATTAAATAATGAAATCGTAGGTCTGTGTTCTGTGCAGATTGTAAAATTCCACCCATAAATATATTTATGGAATTTTTGAACTCCAAACATAATAGCTTCCTTCCTGATCCATTTGTGAATAATTATGTTCAACAGAGGACAGGGTACAAAACACAAAACCTACATGTTTCTCAGATCCATTCTCCATCCAATGAGCCAAAGCATCACAAGTCAAAACGAAGGCTTTATCTGTTTGATAATGAACCAGCACATCTGAAGTCTGCAGGAGCTGCTTTGAGTTCTCAAACACCTGTTTCTGAGGAGCTCTCCAATGCCACAACTCTTTTCTTAAGCATGGTGTGAAGAGACTAGACAATGTAGACAAATTAGGCAAAAACTTACTATAATAATTAAGCAATCCTAAATATGCTTTTAGCTCAGAAACATTCTTCGGTCTGGGAGCTTTCCAAATCCAAATGGATTTTATCCACCACATGGTGCAGTCCATGAGCATCTGCTTTATATCCTAAATGGATCGTCTCTGGTTGCAAAAAAACACAAAACCCAATCCACTCCCACCCTTGCTTTTCTTAAGGTGTAATCTTGCTCCCTTCAATCTGTTTAAAACTTCAGCGCAATTTCATAAATTTCATATGTTATGGATGTCATCCAAGTAAACTACTACATGAGGAATTGCTTGAAGTAATCCTTCCATAGTCCTCTGAAAGATTGCTGGGACAGAAGAAATGCCAAAAGGTAAACGATGATACCCAAACAGACCTTTCTGCATATTTTCTGTAACATAGTCTTTCAATTCTTCATCAAGTACAAGTACAAGTTGATAAGCATGACTCATGTCTAATTTTGAAAAATTGTAAAATTGTAAGCAGTTGACCTCATGCCAATGCTGCAAAAAGATCTTCTATTTTAGGGATAGGGTATTGTTCCAGCGGTGCTACCCTGTTTACAGTCAATTTGTAATCTTCACATACGCACAAGGAGCCATCCAGTTTGAATATGGGCACAATTGGAGCTGCCCATTCTGAAAACATTACAGGGTCAATCATACCAGCTTTTTTTTTTAAACCCCCGAAGGGATATTTTTATTATTTTTTCACAAGACTACATAACTACAAAGAAATATATGGGGAAGGGACTACAACTGTGGATAAAGAAAAGATACCCACACTAACTAAAAACCCAAGAGAAGGAGATCATATCCGAGTTAAACTAAATACTAGTAACTAAAGTGTTAGTAACACAATATACTTGTAAAGTTCTTGTTTTTCACAGCTTCTATGTTAATATGTTGGTTATTATGAGAGAACTTTCTGAGCATCTTCTTTACTTCAAAAGGCGATTTTCAAAGTCCTTCTGCCCTTACTTCGGTTTTCTGTCTCTAAAATCATATACAGCTTCATTTCTCCCACACCTGTTTCAACCGCAGAGTCCTCAACTGTTCCAGAGGTAGCAGAGTCACTTGATTTGGTTTCTTCGTCTTTGGGTTCTTCCCCCGATCTCAGCTGATGTCTCAGGAATTCTTTGTCTTTAAAAATGGAGTCAATCTTCTTTTTTCTATTATTGATTTTAAAGATGACACCTTCGGGGATCGCCCACCGGTACTGAATTCCGTTAGTTTGAAGAACAGAGATTAAGTCCTTATAGCTTTTCCTCTTTTGACGAGTTTCAAATGGAATGTCTTTTAAAGTCTTAATGGTTGTATTCCCCAATTTCAGTGGAGTTGCTAAGGTTGCCTTTAATATAGCATCTCTGGTCTGTCTTCTTGCAAATCTGACCACAATCTCTCCAGGCAGGCTATTTTTTAAAATATAATTGGAGTAAGCCCGATAGGCAGTCTCTATGTCTTTTACTATTTCATCCGCTGGTAAGCCTGTTGCTGGAGCAATAATCTCACCCAGAGTCTTCTTCAAGTCTTCTTTTTCATTTTCAAGAACTCCCTGGAATCTGATAATCATGTTGGCCTTTTCCATTTGCAGCTGTAACAGACGATTTTCTTGAAGGTTTTGTTTTGTTTCCACATTTCCCATTCTTTTCTTCATTTTCTTGTTTGCGGTGTCCATCTTTATGATTTTCTCAGTCGCATGCTCCACTTTCTTCTCCGTTTCTGCCAGCTGGCGCTGCTGTAGAGCGAAGTTTTGGTTTAGCAAGGTCAGTTGCTGGTTAATACCATCGAGTTGCTCCATCATCGGCTTGAGCATATCCACTAACATCTTCATGACGTCTGCTCCCTCTTCCAGTTTTGGGCTCTCGCTTTTAACTTTCCTCGGGAAGCCGCCATTTTACAGTTTTGTTTACAATTTCAAACCGCTTCATAAGGGCTCGAAAAACTTGTTGCTTCACTTTCGGCACTCACGTAAGTCTCTCAAAATAAACTCGCTGTTTATTTCCTCCCTTCCCCCTTCAATACGTTTATCTGTCCATGCGCTTAAGAGGTGTCCCTCTTTGCACTCCGCTTTTCCCACGGGGGGGGGTAATCCGTTTTTAAAAGTACTCCATTTAATTTGAACTCACGTTCATTGATGGTCATATCTCTGACCTCACTCACATCTTTCATTATTCTGCTCGATCTCCCATGCTTGTCCCGGTCGAATTAGCTTGTGCCCGAAGGCCACACAACGTCTGGACCGTCAGGGCGGAGGGAAGCCTTGATTCTCTGGCATCGAGTCGTCGAAGAGGCTAACCCTCAAAAGCCCTCTGGCCTGGAGCCTATCACAAAGGCTCCATGGGGATGCCACTTGAGGTAGCACCCCTCCATGCTGCTGGTGTGCTAATCGCTCCACCGAAGTCCGGGGAGAGTGACCACCATCGCCAGTTCACAAACCGGAAGTCCAATCATACCAGCTTTTAATAATATTTTCCAATTCCATTTCAGCTTTTTGTCTCATTGCAAAAGGAACAGATCTGAGCTTAAAATAATGTGGTGTACTGTTCGGTTTCACATATATCACCTAATTTTAATCTCACTACAGTTGCT
The DNA here is from genome assembly GCF_001447785.1 of Gekko japonicus. NCBI lineage: Eukaryota > Metazoa > Chordata > Lepidosauria > Squamata > Gekkonidae > Gekko > Gekko japonicus. The sequence continues at coordinate 1,145,077 of NW_015164669.1, forward strand.
GGGCAGCAGTGCCAGAAATTAAGAAATCGCTGCACTGTGGGCATGAACCCTGAGTAGTGCAAATGCCACCAGGGTAACATTGGGCATGACACAGTGGAGCAGTGGACAGCTGGTGCTGGGGAATTGGCAAATACCCTGGGCAGCATTGGCAGGCAGCCTGTAGCGGCAGACAGTGGTGGGTGGATGGGAAATACCCCAAAAGCATTGAGCACAGCACTCAGTGAGTGAGCATATTCCTGGAGTAGCAGTTGGAAGAAAGGAAGAGAAAACAGACTGAAGCATGGCATACCTTGTACCATGAACAGGTGTGTACCATTCTGTCTTACTCAAAGGGCACCTGGGAAGCCCAGGAATGTCTCTGCAGCCTTCTCTATATGCGAACTCCTTCCACGCCCACATTTCATACCATTGGCAGTCTCTTCCCAGAAGACAACAATATCTGATTCTGCTACAGTAGAGCACAGACAAAAAACCTGATTCTCTAAATCAAATCTAAATCCGTCTGTCCGTCCATCATCCATCCATCCATCCATCCATCCATCCATCCATCCATCCATCCATCCATCCATCCATCCATCCATCCATCCATCCATCCATCCATCCATCCATCCATCCATCCATCCATCCATCCATCCATCCATCCATCCATCCATCCATCTATTATCTTTCTTTCTTTCTTTCTTTCTTTCTTTCTTTCTTTCTTTCTTTCTTTCTTTCTTTCTTTCTTTCATCTTATCTTATCTTATCTTATCTTATCTTATCTTATCTTATCTTATCTTATCTTATCTTATCTTATCTTATCTTATCTTATCTTATCTTATCTTATCTTATCTTATCTTATCTTATCTTATCTTATCTTATCTTATCTTATCTTATCTTATCTTATCTTATCTTATCTTATCTTATCTTATCTTATCTTATCTATCATTATTCTTATATACTCCAAAAGGACCCCAAAAATATAAAACTTGCCAATGAATCTGCAATCTATTTAATCTGTTTTATTCCTAATACACACAAAGGGCTAGAGAGGGTATCAAGTGTACATTGAGGTACTTAGAAAGGGATCCAGAGGAGACTGTTTCAGTATGCAGAGCACTAATTCACAGCAAATAGTTTGATGAAAACAGAGGAATTATATAAGCAGTTGAAAAGGACCAGTCTGAAAATACATTCTAGTGTCTGTGCCTGCCTCAGAATTTCATAAGGGAAGAAAGACATCACTCGCAGTGTTTGCTGTCACCTCATTCCCCCATCCCTTGAGAAAACTATGGCAACACCAACCAGGGAACAGAGTTCTCTGCCCCCACCACCTGTAGTTCCAGGGTGTCTGGGGAAGTCAGGCCAAGCTGTTTGATGAATAGGTTTCAATTTCCTCCTTTTGTGAGCTGCCTAAGCCTACTTTCTATGGGAGTCAATGAAAGTCTGTGAATATTATTTCAATATCCGGAATGATACAATTTGGATTCAAAATTATTTATAATTATTCCAGATATAGTATTAATCAATACTTCTGAATATTTCCCGAATTTGAATTGCACATTCCTAATTTTCAGCAATTAAAGCTGAAATTATTGGTAAGTCCAGTTTTTATATGCAATAAGAGATTTTTTAAACTGTTTTTTGTTTCACTTCTTAGCTGTTTGCTGTATAACTACCATACTATTGGTTTTGTGTGTGGCTTTAGCACAAGAACTGAATCTAGAATACTGTAGCACTTAATGTCCAACACTTAGATGAAACACAAAATAATTCTTATGTATAAGTATGTCTTTGTGTGTGCATGTAATTTGTATATCTTTTCCGCAAAATAATTCTTCCATTTTGCCAATGCAGTTTTTGATACGCACATTGAAACTCTTAGGCAATCAGCCAAGCCAATAGCTGCACAATGGCTGTCACATGGAGATTTGACGTATTGGGTTTTCTATCTAATTGTGGAGACCTATTTCCTCAAAGTGTAGACCGGGGGTGTCGAACTCATTTGTTATGAGGACCTTGTTGGGCCGGGCCACGTGTGTCATAAAATGTAATGCCAGGTAGAGGAGATATAAACTTTATAAAGGACACAAACACAAAGGGTTTTTTTAAAACTTCAAATAAAGACATGCTTGAAACATTAGCACTCTTGCAATATTTTGTTTATTTAACAGTGTCTGATAACTGACACCTCTTACTCTGAATTATTGCATCAAAATGTCTGTGCTGTTGCAATCTTGAGTATGCTCTTCAGATGTGTATCTGTAAGCTGCAAACCTACGATGATGCAGCAGCAGCAGAACTGGAAGAAGAAGCAGAAGGCAGCCAGTTTCACTGCAGACCTGATAGAAGCCCTCCAGGGGCCTGATCCAGCTCCCGGGCCACAGATTTGACACCCATGGTGTAGACCAAGGTGCTCATCTTAAAGTGTTGAGTTACTTTATGACACATTCATAGTTGTAGGCACATGACAACACATGAATACAGCCTGATTTAAGAACAAGCATATTCAATATGAATTATGTTCTATTTAAAATTTTATTCTCTGGACAATCTTTGTACAGATTTTCTCTGGATCTTTATTTTTTTTTTTAAGGAATCTTTGGCACCTGCAAATCATACACGAGATGGTATAGGAAAAGTGTCTGGTTTTACATATTGGCTCTTAGAGGAACATTGTAAATCTTCTCCACATAATAGAAGCAGAGGTGGAGAAATCGTCATGAAGCATGAATGCTGAGAATGACAGATGATCCTCTTCTTTACATCAATTTGCAAAACATAAGATATACCTCTTTTGCCTTTTACACTTTTTTGTTTTGTTCTCTGCAGTGCTCCATTACATTATAGGGCAACTAAGTGTATTTAACATTGCCTTTTTGTCCTCAGGGGGCTAGCAGGAGGGTCTTAAATGAAGTCATTGGAGCATTGCATTCCTATTTCAACCCCCATTACAAAATGTCAAATAAATGAGTATGATTTGCTCAGCAATCAAGAGAGAGTATAGGAACCAAACTAGCATACACAGGATGATATCCATTTAGGAGATATTTTAAAGCCTTAACGAAGAGAATGCCAATGTATGTTTCTAACTAGCATAGGCAAATAACTGCACTATTAGTTGTCATACTCTCATTTGCTTATTCCTAATTTTGTATTTTGGGGAGCATATCAAATTCTGCAAATATATAAAAAGAGGCTCTGCTTGTATTCTTGCTCTGATCGGGGAGTTCAAATCAACTGAAATGTGTAAAGATCTAAATTACTGCAGTGGCACAATGGAGAAGAGTTCCCCAGCTGTGTAATTTAGCATCCATTTAGAATCAGACTTAAAAGCCCCAAATTCAAATAGATCAGTTTTGCTCCTTTACATTTTACATAGTGGAAGCAGGAATCCAGACATGCATGTGCATTGCAGCTGTACCATGAAGCATGGAATGTCATTGTGTAGAGCAAATGCCCCCAGCATAGCATTGGTGCTGGTGACATACACAGCATCTCACTTTCCTTTGGGAAAAGGGGTAATGTAGGGAAGCAATGTCTGTTAAAATTCTAATAAAGGAATCTGGGATCTGTAGCAGCAAAATGTAATTTGTTTTAATTCAGAAACTGGCAATCCTTTCAAGCAACAAGAATGAACTTGGGCACCAGTTAGAGCTTCTGTCACATTCAGAATGTTTTTAAAATATGAAGTTCACAGTTGATTTAAGAACTAGTACCAAGAGTCTGAATCTGTAGAGGCAGTCAAGTCATTGCTCTGAAGACTTCTTGGCTGTCTCATTGTTCATGATTTTTGTGGCAGCACTTACAGGCTTCAGCACAGCCAGATGGTGAAACCATGACATGAAGGTGATGGCTGTATGATTGCTTATGCAGTACTCTGAATTGTCTAGCAAGCATTATTGATCTGAAAATGAAAAAGAAAAACTTTATATTGCCATTTCCTCCTTCACATACTCTTTCAGTCTCCTATCAAAGCACTGAAGAATGTAAGTTTGTGTGGTTGAATGGCGCTACTGTAGTTTAGATTCTGAGTTGGAGTTGTTGTTTTTCTCAAAAGAGGTGGCCATTGATTATACCCTTTGCCATCCCTCCACTTCTGCTTTATTTGTTTATAGAATTACATTCCACCTTTCTGCCTGATCAGAGCCACAAGGTGACTAGCACTTAAAAGCAGAACATTATAAATTGACCATAAAACCAATTTAAAACTTCTTTAGATACTGAGAAGCATATCAACAGTGTAATCCTAAGAATTATACCCTTATATGTCAGATGGGTTTAAAAAGATATAACTCTGTTTAGGACTGCACTGTAAGAGTTTACCTGAATACTAATTTCTTATTTCCATTGCTAATTTTAGTAATTGAATTATCACACTGTTGTGTTCAACAAAAGCGCATGTTGCTTGGAATCAAGTCTAATGCAGATTTGAATCATATTTGACTAAGTATAGTTTAGTTTATTAATACGTTTTATAACCAGCATGTCACAAGACTACAATTCTTATAAAATTGTCAAATCGTACAGAGAAAAAAGGAAATATGGTTCTTACGCTTGTGGGTAGGGCGGGGTATAAATTGAAATAACAATTAAAAATTGGAAGTCTTACAATGATACACCAATTTAAGATTTTTACAGTAGTGCAACTCAGACAAACAGATTGAGTTTCTAAAATGAGATTTTCTGGTGGACTTCGTGAGATTTTCTGGTGGATTTTGCAGGCAGCTGCAAAGAATCTCGTACTAAGTGCTGTAACGCCAGGGTTAACACCCATAAGAAATGTCCTAAAAATCTGTAAGTCAGAGCGGCCAGGATACCTTCTGAGTAGAAGGAAAATGATCTTTAAGTGAATTTCTTGATAGAACAGACAATAGAGTAAAATATGTTCCAGAGTTTCAACTTCTTCAATGCCACAGAGGCAGACCCTTTCCAGCATAGGAGTCTTTCTATATCACCCCTCCCTGAGGGGAGTGCTCTCCATCTAGCTAGGGAGAATGCCCTCCTTTGACCTGGAATCTCCAATAATGAGAGATAAGCGGTTGGGGTGACAATATATCTCAAGTACTCTGGTGCTAAAAAATTTGGTGTTCTATTAATGTTGCCCTAACACTCAGTGTCTAACAACCTTTGCTTTATAATTGCTTTTCCATGGTCAAAACTCATTTCTAGTATAGTTTGCAGAGAAAAGCCCAAACTCATCAACTTGCAGTGCACTGCCTTTGACCAGGACGACTGAAAACTGTCCTGCAGGATTGAAGGTGTTAGACCCTGAGGGATGTAATTTAGTTTAAACCATAAATTGGTAGAAGTGAGGGATACCAGGCCTCTACTGAGATTCTAAACTCAGATTCTAAGCTCAGACTTGCATTGGAAATGCAGCTGGACAGTTGAAATAAAGATCTCAGAATTTTTTTAAAAAAATTGTTTTTTTATTTTCAAGACAAACATAAAATGGGTACATTGATACATATATTTTTTCTCTATTAACCTACCTCAAACATAATCTAGACCTATGTCAATTTTCCATCTTATGTATATAATATTTTGCAAGAATATAGGTATATAAATTTTATTTTCTACTAATTTAACCTTTGTCTAAGTATTTTAATATAATCTTCCATTAGCTATATATGGTTATATGATTCTTATTTTCTTCTGGTTAGATTATCTAAACTTCCCCCCCTCTCCCCCCCCTCATTTTTTAGTCCATCTTTAAGATCTTACTCCATTACAAGTCTCTAGATTTCTCTCAGAAGTTGTAGTTTTTCAGTCCTTCCTACTTCCTACTACATTATAGGCTTCTTCTATATAGATATATCCTTGCTTCTCCTCCTTCCATTGCGGCTGGCCTTCCTCCATCTTGCTTAGTGTTTGTTGTTGCAGTAGATCCGTTCTGTCTTGCTTAGAAGCAAAAAGTTCTTTCACTGCTGTTATTACAGCAGCAATAATTTTTGGATTAAAATCTGGAGGTCTTGAAATGAAAATACAGCCTGCACCTTTTGTGATCTATCTGTGCCATCCATTTTTACAACCATATGTTAAAACCAAAGCATCTCAAAGTTCTTTTTCTGCAAGATTTTACAATTCACACCACCACTAATATTTACAAAGCATAGCTGTTTTAGTCATATTTAGTCAACAGAGTATCAACAAAATTCAAGAATCTTATCAATTGTTTACATTACAGAACAAGACAATCAGAACAAAATGTACTTTATAGTTCAGCAAACATAAACATAAGATGTTGTGGGAAGATGATGTATAAAAAGTTCAGGGTAAGATCCAGTTCTCCTTTCTTCCTTTGAAAAATACTCCAGTTATTAAAATATAATGGCTTATATTCCTTATTAAAATGAAGGTAAACCTTTATAGAATCTTGCTATAGTTCCAGACTCTTTGCTTATAACTCCAGACAAAGGAAAGAGAAAAAGGAACTATATATTTCTAGATCACTGAAGTCCAAAAGCAGCTAAAGCCAATTCTTCTCCAATTTTTTATTCCACAAGGAGAAATATTTCATTCTCAGACAAAAGCCTTCTCTTTGCTTTTTTGCCCAGGAAGCCATTTAAAGATCACATAAAGTTCTTTTCGTAGCCGCTGCAGGAGGAAGGGGGGTGGGATCGGAAAGTGTTCTTCACCCCTCCATTCCATTCTCTTTTTAAACTTTAAATGGGCTTTATCATTAAGTAGGTAGATTTTCTGTTGTTGTTGTTGTTTTTAAGCATACGCACGGTGTTGTTCTTCATCAATGTTATGGATAAGGTTTCAATTACTTCTCCGGGGTAGTAACAACTGGGTGCTCACGTCTGACATGGGCGCGCTCAGTTAGCTCCTGTGTTGGGGCGCTCTCAGACTTCCACCTGCTTGCTGCTGTGCGTGAGGGATCCAAGTCAAGTCCATTGCAATGAGCTCCTCAAAAAGAGCCACCGATCCAGGCGTCACATGTCAGCGCTTCCCGGTGTAACCGTTCTCATTGTGCCAAAGCCCCGCCTCCATCCAGATCTCAGAAATTTTGATTGAACTTGTTCAAGTGACGCATAACTAGAGGGGGGGGGTCAGCTTAGTATTGTTCCATATATAAGCTGGGTCAAAGTTTTGGCCTGGTATAATTTGAGGGCTGCTGGAATATATTGCTCTCCATTAGTGTATAGGAATTTAACTATGGCTTGGGCAGATTTATGGCCAACTTCAGCCACATACTCATGATGGGTTTTGCTTGGCCCTGATGATTGTAATGCCACCTCCAAATACTTGTAGCTTGCCACCACTGTTCCCTCTAAGCTGAGCTGGAGTGAGCTAGCTCACAGGTTTTTAGCCTCCTGCTCACACATTTTTGTCTTAGCTCAGGAAGGATGGCTCCAGAGCAAACTAATTTATGCAGTAGCCAAATCACTTGTTCACAACTTTAATGCCAGTAGCTCACAAAGTAGAATTTTTGCTCACAAGACTCCACAGCTTAGAGGGAGCATTGCTTGCCACCTGTTCTATGTCGAGGCCATTGATGTTTCATTTTCTAGTCTTGGGCCTCTTGCTGAATGTCATCATTTTAGTATACATTGAGAAACCAGGAAAATCTATATTTCTACTAATGTGAAACCATTGTGATTGTGAGCCCAGCAATATATAAATATAAATATCTGTTGAACACTTAAATTGCAACACAAGGGGTTCTGTTCTGGTGTGCCTGTCCCAGTAAACACAACAGGTGAGGTTTCTTCTCAGTAACAGGAGCCAATTTTATTCAAGTAAAAGCAAAGTCAGCACAAACAGCTGAGCAGTCCACTGATGAAAGAAGGTACTGCCCTTATATAACATTCTATTTGTCAATCATTCCTGCGCAGCTGCAGTACACATTTTCCATATATGGCAAGCATTTGAGTGGGAAACCAGTTACATCCTTACAAGAAGCCTTTTTCTACCAATCCCACAAACACACACACACCCCGTGCTTGGAGGGCTAGTCCCTTCAAATGTGCCACTAGCTGACTTCATGTTGTCTTTGCAAAGCCACATAATACTGCTCTGCAGTGGGTCTTTGAGGTTGAAATTTAAACGAGCTCCCGGAGGAGATCAGGGCCCTGCGGGACCTTATGCAGTTCTGCAGGACCTGCAAGATGGAGCTCTTCTGCCAGGCTTTTGAGTAGGAGCCGCCACCATCACTGTACCATCACCGCGTTGCCAATTTTGGCATTGCGAGCTGGCCCTGGAACTGAAGAATGGACATAGCACAGACTGATCAAGTAGAGCTAGTAGAATTTAGAAACATTGTATTGGAGACCCCCCCCCCCGGTGCTTGGAGGGTTAGTCCCTTCAAATGTGCCACTAGCTGGCTTCATGTTGTCTTTGCAAAGCCACATAATACTGCTCTTCAATGGGTCTTTGAAATTTAAACGAGCTCCCGGAGGAGATCAGGGCCCTGCGGGACCTTATGCAGTTCCGCAGGGCCCGCAAGACGGAGCTCTTCCGCCAGGCTTTTGAGTAGGAGCCGCCACCATCACTGTACCATCACCGCGCTGCCAATTTTGGCAATGCGAGCTGGCCCTGGAACTGAAGAACGGACATAGTGCAGACTGATCAAGTAGAGCTAGTAGAATTTTGAAACATTGTATTGGAGACCCCATCTTGGATGTTGGTTTGTGAGCACTGATTTTAAATGTAAATGTAATTGATTGTTTTATCTGGTTTTTATTGTTATGTATGGCAATCGCCTCCTGTCAGCCGCCCTGAGCCCATGTGGAAGGGTGGGATATGTCAAATAAGTAAATAAATAATAAATAGAAAGGCTGGGGATACATTGTAAACAACAACACAAACATATCATTATTTATTTATTTTATTAGGTTTGTATCCCAGCCTTCTTGCAAGCAGATCCAGGGTGGGTCCCATCAATATTAATACAATTTAAAACAACAAAATTAAAACAGTACAATAGTTATAAAACACCATGCAAGATCTAATCAAATGTCTCAGCTACTAATACGGAACAGTAGTGTGGGTTCCCAGGTGGCTGTTTGAATCTAGGACACTGATGGGAGGCAAACCAGGGGTGTGTGTGAGACATATCCGCTGCCTCAGCTAAAAGCCCAGCAGAAGATTTCCATCTTGCAAGCCCTACAAAATTGTAATAAGTCCTGCAAAGCCCTGATCTCATATGGGTGCTCATTCCAACAGGTAGGGGCCAGGGCAGAAAAGGCCCTGGCTCTAGTTGAGGCAACAGCCAAAAAGTGCTTAAAAAAAATCCCAATAAAGGAAAACTGTATCCTAACTGCGCTCAATTAATTTTTAAATATTAAAGTGAACAGAATACAAAAATTATTAGTGAAGTACAAAATACATAAGATGAGTACAAAATATATACAGATATTCAACAGTTATTGGTTGTTTTATAGGTTGTTAGCAATAATCTCCGGAATGTTCAACCATTTCGAAAGATATCTTCTTCTGAACAGATGAAGGAAAATGAAGGACCTTGTAGAATAACATTGATAACAATACTGCATCAGAATCCATGGTAATTGTACCCATAATCAACAACACTGTAAGAATGAATCATTTCTTACATGTGACGTCTCTGGTCAGTTTTTCAACTGGTTCATTTCAAGAAATTCATAATTTTCTTCGATATGTCTATAAAACATGTCATCCATTACCTTTTAGAAATTACACAATCAATAAAAAACCCAAAAAAATGATTTTGCTAAAGGTATAAACTCACCAAAACATTATTGAGAGGAAGTTCCTGCTTATTCTACTGATTCTGCATAGGGCAAAATGCTGTAAAATGCCTCAACAGGTGCATATCATCATAGACTATTATACAGATACATTCGTATATAAGTACAGGTACTGCAAAGACTTACCCCTATTTCTTTAAAGTGTATTCCTATAGGGTTGCAAACTACTTTCTATTCAAGCAACCTATTGGTGCCATATCATGAAACAAAATATAATGATACTGTTATTTAAGCAGTGTGAACTTAATGATGTTATAAATAACATGCTAGATCCAAGGATGCATTCAGGCCAAAAGGACAGATCGTGTTAAGTTTAAAAATCCAAAAAGCCTCTCTGCGCAATAAGACTTTACGAATATCTTTCCTACCATATTTGTTAGGCTTGATCACCTCCAGAACCACAAATCTGAAATCATCATATCTGTGCCTCTTAGATATAAAATGGTCCATGAGTGCTGCCTCTGCATGTTGATGTTTAATTTTTGATTTATGCTCAAGAATACGAGTCTTTACAGCTCTCATAGACTCCCCAATATACTTCAATCCACAAGGGTAGACCACGAGATAAACTACTCCTTTTGTAAAATATGATGAATATGATGTCAACACTTTCCTATAATTAATTTCTGGGAAATCCACATATTTCGTTTCCCAACTCAAGGTACATGCCACACACCTCTGACATTTAAAATGTTCTTTGGGTGCATTATCTGATTGGATTACTGGTTTCAGATCTTCCCCAACCAACATGTCTCTAATACTAGTTGTTCTACAGAAACCAATCCTTGGCTCTTCCCTGCATCCCGGGATGTCCCCAACAATGTGCCAATTCTTCATAATTACTCTTTTAATTGAATAAGTCAAAGGAGTAAAATCTATGCCCCAATGTATGCCTACCCTAGACTTTGTAATGGTCTCTTTAAACAGCTCATTTCTGTCTCTCCTCTCTGATCTAAAACGTGCATAGTCTATGATCTCACGTGGATAACCTCTCTCTTGAAACTCTAAGCTCAACCATGTAGCTTCTATCTGATAGTCTTCCTCTAAAGTAGAATTTCTTTTTATACAAGTTCAACAGTGTTGGCTTCTTCCACAACATGACTGACACCGTACTACATGATATGGACAACACAATGAAACCTGAGTGTCACTACTCCTGCCCAACCTTATAAACCCAGATCCTGGTCTCAAAGCCAGCTGAACAGACCATCTCCAGACCAGTCATGGAGACCACGAAACCAGCAGTCAGGACACAGAACATCTTATAATTCTAAATCCAAATATCCAACACCACAGCAATCCTCCAGACCAAAGACTCCACAGACTCCCAAGCAGAGTCTTTGACTTCCCCAATCTCAGCCAGCCAGAGCAGTCACAAACCATCCATCCTTGTGACATCCGCCTCCACCCGTATCTTGCATCCTGGAGATTAATAATTTCAGACAGTAGGGTCTCCATCAGCTTTCAGGGATATGCAATTGAGTTTTCTTCACTGCCTCCCACCACACAGGTTGTTACCACCCCACTGTCAGAACAAAACACCCAAGCGGATCTCCTAAGCAGGGGAGGGCTATACTACATGAGTGGGAAATGAATTGGACGTACCTGCGGCCAGTGTTCGACACCCATTCATAAACATCTTTGCAACAAGGGCAAACAAGAAGTGCCTGAATTTCTGCTGCAGGGGGTATGGCCTTCTCCTCCCTTGGATGCACAAATTCCTTTTGCTATTCCCCCCATCCCCCTCATCACCAGGGTTTCCAACAAGATCCTGAGGGAGAAACCAGAGTGGAGTGCATCCTCATCACTCTATGGTGGCCATGCCAAGCCTCGTTTCCCATTCTCCTTCAGCTGTCCTAGGGAAAGTCCACCATTTCCCTTCAGCGGCAGGCTTTCTTCTCTCTCAGGGGGCAAGGTACTCCACCACAATGTACCTCATCTGAAGCTAACTGTGTAGAGAATCACCTGGACACCCTCCCCGAATGGGTGAGGGAAGTCATGCAGAAGTAGGAAGGCATCCACTAGAAAATCTTATGCCTATAAGTGGACCAAGTTCCAGTCTTTCACTTTGGGATACAGAGCTCCTCCGGTTAGAGCCTTCCAATTATCTTCAGTTACTTCCTGACTCTGGTAGACAAGGGTATGGCTCTTTGTGGGCTTACTTTGCAGCCATCTCGGCCTACCATCAACATGTTGATGGCTATTCAGTGTTTGCCCACCCAGATACCAAGTGTTTCCTGAAGGGCCTCCTACAAATGTATCCCCCGGTGAAAAAGCCTACACCCGCATGGCACTTGCCCCTTGTTCTCCAAAGCCTGACTCGAAGGCCTTTCGAACGCATGGCTAAATGTGACCTTCAAGTCCTGGAAGACAGCTTTCTTAGTTGCCATCACCTTGGCCAAGCACATAGACGAATTGCTGGCACTGAGATGTGATCCTACCTATCTTCGTTTTCATGGAGACCTGATATTAACTTTCATTGACACCTGATATTAACTTTCTTCCAAAGGTTGTCTCAGAATTCTACCTCCAGGCAGAAGCTTCCCTACTAACCTTCTTTCCAGACCCAAAGTCTTACTCAGAGAGACATTTCCACCTTTTGGATGTTCAACGGGCCCTCCTGTTTTACTTGGACGGGACTAAAGTCTTCCACATGGACAAACAGCTTTTTGTTTCTTATGTGGCGCATCAGAGGAGTCGAAAAATCTCAGCCAAGAGACTGTCAAAATGTATAGTAGAAATGATCAAACTGTGTTAACTCATGGCTAAATACCCTCTCCCCAGTCTGATATGAGCCCACTCCATGAGAGCTCTAGACACGTCTACTGCTTTTCTCAGAGGGACTCCTTGCAGGAGATCTGCAAAGCTGCAACGTGGGTGATGCCTACTACGTTTGTCAACCATTATGCTTTGGACATTCAGGCCAGAGTTTGTTCAACAGTGGGATGGGCTATTCTTCAATCAGTGCGTGACTCAGTAGCTGCCTGTTACCAAAACCTCTTCAAGGGACTTGCAACTTTTCAAGCGACTAAAAACAATTTGATGGACAGCAAACCACTCAATGTGGCCATGAAGGATCCAAGTGTCGTCCAGCCATCCTCAGTCTTGACCACTGAACAGAAGGGGTCCCATCTGGGTCGCCAGGAAATTGTAACATAAGGGATTCTGTTCTGATTTGCCAATCCCAATAAGACGCAACAGGCAAGGGTTTTTTTCTAAGTAACAGGATCTGATTTTACTGCCCTTATAGAACATCGTATCTGTTAATCATTCCTGTGCAGTTGCAGTACACAGTTTCCTTATATGGCAAGCATTTGAGTCAGAAACAAGTTACTTCTGTAGAACACAAACTTATAAACATGAAATTTCTTCCCATAAAATGAAAGCAGGTAAGATGACCATTGGACTAAAAGTAATGGAATGGGGTGAGTCAGAGACACAAAATGTGGCTAGCCTGAGGATTGCACCACACACACACACACGCGCGCGCGCGCGCGCGCACACATCCTCCCATCAATGACACTTTTTCTCTGCAGTACACCTTTCATACCATTTGCTAATCATTTTGCTTCTCTGAGGCCCATCTCTAGGGAAAAGCCAGTTCAGGAAGCCAGCCTGATTCAATGATCACATACCAACTGTTTACAAATGTCTGTAACTTCTTTACTTCATCTACTTTACAAACTATGTCTCTGCTCTGAGTTTGTTCTTGGAATTCAATTGCCTTGTTTGCCTTCCCCCCCCCCCAGCTCCAGCTCTGACTAATTTCAGTGCATATCAACTCCATGTTGAAGGTGTCATCTGATTTTTCCAGAGTGACTTTCACTATATGATAAAGATCAAGTCGTCCCTCCCCCACTGGTCTTATCTCATGCTGAAAATCAATCTAGCTTCTCAGTAAAGGGTCAAATGACTGCTTCATCAAATAGCCAGCTGATGTGAATTTAACTTGTTGGGCATGCAGGATTGATTTTAAAAAAATCATTGTAATCAGCCCTTAGAAATTCTGCACATTGCATCAATTATATTTTGTTTCTGGAAAAGAACATCCTATATCTCTTAACTCTTTAGTTTTCAACAGTCACATGATCCCAAAAATGATGTAATGTAAAAAAACATTAATTTACATCTTTGGGGATGGTACAGAAGAAACTTGAAAGCTAGCTTTGTACTCCTAATTGCAAGTACATCAGTTCTTCGAATTACAGCCCAAATTTCTAACCACAATCATATTGTAACTTTCATTCACTAAAAATAAAAACCCGTGGTAATAATTAACTTGATTCATTATATGTTCATAGATTGTCAGAGCATTAAAAGAGCAGCAAGCAATGTAAACTTGTAACCACACTGTCATTATCTGAAAATGTTGATTGTTATGTCATGGTTGTATAATAGGAAGGTTATAAGCAGAGACCAGGTTTTCCATCTGAATTCCCAAAACGAACTTTAATTTTTTGTGCAAACATTTATTTAATTTTGTTTTCACATCAACAAGCATGGATATTCTGACTTGCTCTCATTTGGAAATTTGGGGGGGGTTATTTGGTCTATCAATATTTGAGGTATTCCACTTCCCCAAGGAGCTGTCTATAATATGTAAAAATAGACTTGCAGAAATAAAATACAGCTGTAAACATATTACGTGGATTCAAAAATTCATTTAAGTGGCACATCTAGAATCCTCTGTGCTGTGGAGTTGGTGAGTTGTGATATTTATTCCAGTGTAGCAGATTAAAATAATAGTAACATGAAATCATTTATAATAGGAAATAATGACAGTCCCTAGATCAGGGAAAAGCCAACATCTGGTATTAAAGTACCCCGTCTGTTTGTACAGATGACTAAATTAAAGAAGAAGCAAAAGTTGAAGGCACATTTATGACTGTAGCACTGCTGACATAGAGGCTCATATTGTTTTCGTGTAACGCTGAATGCTAGTTTTGCCACTGGTTTATAACTCCTCTCTAAGTGAAGCTAGGTCTTATATCTGAAGCCTTAATTTACAATGGGGAGGAGATCCTATTCTGTTGCTGATCAGGCAAAAGTGTATGTTCTGGCATGTTGACTGAGCCAACCCAGAGGTCTCATATTGCTATCAGTGCTTTGTATTGCATAGTTCTGTTTCCTCGTGTGCCTCAAAAATATTTATTATTATTATTATTATTATTATTATTATTATTATTATTATTATTATTAAATGAAGGCTGAGTACACATAGCCATGGATTTCATGTTAGGTGTGCCAGCAGCAGATCATGATGTGTCTATTTCCAGCCTTGGATCTACTGCATATTGTTTACAATAGACAAGAAAGCATAATTCAGTTATGGTGATTTGTAAATTCTATTAATTCCAATGGGGAACATTTAAGCAGTCAGTAGGATCTTAAAAGCTAGATTGTACCATGGTTTTGTAGAAGTTCATTTAGTCTTGTCAAGAATTCCCAATCCAGGGTATCTTTGTTATGGGTGGGCAGAACTCAGAATTACAAATGACCCTGGAGTGTGAGTCTACACACACCAGTGGGGTAGCCTGCCACCAGCCCTTTTAACTATCCCACGATTAGAAGCTTAAGCGCAAACTTCCAATCTTCCTGGGAATAAACTAGAAATCAGCCCTGCAAAGTTGGCCACTTGCAGAATGAGTTTCTACTAATAATTAACCAATAGGTGGACACTTTAAGTAAAAGGTACTGGAATTAGATTGAAGCTTCTGAAGTACAGAACAACCAGGTATAGTCAAAGTATTTTTTATTAAATATTTCCAAAGAACAAAACAATGAGCAGAAAACAAGAAAGCTACATAGTAAGTTTCTAACTACACAGTACAATCTTAATTCATGTTTACCAGGTGGTATTTTTTATGGTTAAAGTTAAGCATATTTCCAAGTCTCTTTATCTAAAGAAGGATTCTCTGTGTGTGTGTGTGTGCGCGTGCGCGTGCGCGCTAGGCAGGTGCCTATAGCAATGTTAGCCCATTACCTCAGGATAACTAGAACAGGCTCCTCCAACTAACAACAGGAAAACTAAACATCTTCTTCGTGGTCTCTGTGCATCACACCTTTGGGATATAGTGCACCTGTGCTGATCCCAATCAGTAAACTTAAAAGTGGAAAAGGATTTTTGTACCCATTCCCAGCGTCACATGCAGAGGGCTCCACTCTGCATGACTACAGGGAAGGGCACTAAGAACCCACCAGTTTTCTTCTGATCACCATGTTGTTTGGACCTTTCCTCATTTCAGTCGCTAACTTACTGGGTTTTCCCCCTATTTTCTTTATTTTTTCCTGTTCTTTGGATTACTGAAAGACATTTGGAGGGTTAGTGACTTTCTCCAGTGGTGGGGGCCCCCTGCCCTACCCTACCCAAACCTCCATACCACCCTCCGCCAAACACTGGGGATTTTTCAAGAGGTGACTGAAGTGTGGTAGCAAAATTGCACCCCCTGATGGACATTCTCTTTGTCTCCTATGCCTTGGAGAAACCCACCACATGGAGTTGTGCACACATTGCTCTAAGTTCTCCAAACAGATGAGAAAGAACCAAGCAGCCAGACTTTACACTGCACTCTTTGAATCAGCACTGTCTCCTACAATGGTGTCATTCTATGAGACTTTGGGCCATGCTTTGATGTCAACCCCAGCTTCGGCATTGATTGTGGCTGTGTCACTGATACCAGCTCCCTCCAGATCGATCAGGGCTGAAACTCTCAGTTCCGGCTTCTGAATTGGATACCCCCACTTCTGCCAAGAAATGCTGAAAGGGTAAGGAGCACAAACTGGATTAACAGAAGAAGTATAAGAGAAACACAGAGAGACCCAAGGGCTCTCCAGCCAAGGCTACCTTGACATCTCACCATGTGTCGGAACCTCCTCCTGCTCCCCCCTCAAGTTGCTCAGCTTGCCTATTCGTGGCCAGTCAGGAGCACAGCCTCACCTTTGGCACAACCCATCCATCTCTCTGACTCTGACCATGAGATGGACCTGACTCAATGATCTCGATCTTCCAGTGCCAAGAGTTTCCACAGCAAGCCTAAGGGCCAGTATGCTGGATCCTTCCGTCCGATTGAAGATTAAAACCAAACTTTGGGGTTCCAACCACCACCTCCTATCCCATGGGACCAATGACAATGGCAGTATCTGTATGGAGCTTATCCAGTCTCCTCTGCCATGTCATGGCTTTCAGGTCAACCGCCGATGGATTGGGATTGTCAATCTACCTCATCCCATCTATCCCAACACCCCTTTCAACACCAGAAGTGCTGCCGAGACCATCTGTACTGATTTTTTAAAAAGTGTCTAAAGCCTAATCTTCACCATCAGTACTGATACCTTCGATAGTGAAGGCTCTGACACCAACACATTTCTCGGACCCCTCTGAATCGGGTGCCTCTTCTAGCACTTCTGCACATGATTCAGGAGATGATGAATCGGAGCATAACACTGGTCCATCCCCACCACAGGATGTGGCCGAAAATCTTCCCATCTCACCTTCAGAAGACCTGAAATCTTATGGAGATTTCATCAAACATATGGCCCATACACTTCCACGATACAACCTGCACCCACCATTACCATTACAGTCTTTGACATTGTACAAATGGACACGTCAACGACTATCACCCTACCTATGACCTCAGTTCTCCAACAAGCTACCAAAACATCTTAGTCTCATCCAGCTTCTACCCCCGTTTCATCCTGCAGGATCGATCACATGTATAAGATCCAAGAAGCAGGGGCTGAATTTTTATTCGCACACCCCAAACTCAACTCAGTAGTGGTCACCTCCTCTTCCAAAGGTCAATTCACCAACTTTTCACCTCCTATGAAAGATAGGAAGAAATTAGACTCCTTTGGCTGCAAATTCTACTTTGCTAGCGCCCTGGGCATAAAGACCTCTAATTATGCCACCTGTATGGGCAAATATCAATATGCCCTCTGGGAATAGATGTCTGAATTTATTGAATCCTTACCTAAAATATGAATCACCATGCTAGACACATTCAAAAGGAGAGAATGCTGCAGCCAAACATAAACTGGATGTCTCAGCCAAGACACTCCAGCAATAGCCTTATGCCGCCATGCTTGGCTATGGTCTACCACCATCAGCATGACATGAAATCATATGTTGAGGACCTACCCTTTGAAGGAGAGGGCATATTTAGCTCCACTACTGACACTGTCCTCCAAGATCTTGACAAAAGTATCAAGACATCTCATAACTTGAGGGTGTCTTTGTCCAACAGACGTCCAAACCAAGATCCTGGAATAAACCCGGGTCTCATAGACCCTTCAACAAATTGCCTCCTGGCCAACCATGGCAACTGAAATCCGCACATACTGCATCTCGTCCTTCCCATGGCTTGAAACCTAAATTTGCCATGACTACACATTCTAGAACCAAAACTCCCAAGGGAGTGAAACAGGGCCTTTGACTTGACACCTTTACCAGACCCTTTGGTACCTACGTGTCTCCATCCATACCTACCTGCTTTCCACCACATTGTCCCTCATTGGGTAGTTTCGATCCTCACGGACAGTACTATTATTCTTTACCACATAAATTGTCAGGGTGGCATGGTTTCACTGCACCTCCGCAATCTAGCCATAGGAATCTAGGACAAGTGCCAAGCCCAGAACATCCTCCCTGTAGCTTCCCACCTCCTGGGCATCCAGAATCTCATGGCAGACTTTCTGAGCAGAGGAAGAGCATCCCTCCATGAGTGGGAACTCAATTGGAAGTACCTGCAACCAGCCTTCAACATCTGGGGTCACCCAACAGTGAATGTCTTCACAACCAGACATAACATGAAATGCCACAGATTCTGCTTCAGGGGGACTCAGACCAACTCTCCCTAGGAGACAGGCTTCTATACCCTTGGTCCCACCAATACCCTTTTCTCTCCCCCCCCAACCCCCTCTAATCACCAGGGTGATTAACAAAATCATGAGGGAATCCCCAAAGTGCATCTTGATTACACCATGATAGCCATGCCGGCACTGGTACCTGATGCTTCTACACCTCTCCAAGGGTCCGTTTCACCACTTCCCAATAGTGTTGGATGCTCTGCTCTCTCAAGGTGGCTTGGTACCCTTCCACAACGTTCCACTTCTGAAACTCACAGTGTGGAAAATTCTCTGACGGATCTGTAACAAAGGATAGATCACGTCATACTAAACTGCAGGAAACCTTCCACTCGCAGATCCTATAACTATAAATGGAAGAAGTTCCTGTGCTACTTTAACTCTGTTAAGCTATCTCCACCCCATCAAGCCTTTCAATTATCTTTGGCTTCTTACTGTCCCAAGGCCTAAGTCACTCATCCATCCATGTACACGTAGCTGCTATCTTGGCCCATCATATTACTATCAACACACCGAGAAATTTCTTAAGGAGCTCATTCATCTCTTCCCACCAGTGTGTAGTCCCACACCACCTTGGGATCTTCCATTGATCTTGCAAGACTCACAAGACAGCTATTTGAACCCAGGGCCATTTTGCAGCCTTCAACTAATTTCTTGGAAGACTGCCTTTCTGATTTTGATCACTTCTGCCAGAAGAGTGGGGGAATTGATGGCACTGTGTTGTGATTCTCCCTACCTGACTTTTCATCAGAAAGGTGTCTTCTTTGTTCTGGATGTAACTTTTCTCCCCAAATTGGTTTTGGAATTCCATCTCCAGGCAGACATAGCTCTTCCTGTGATTTTTCTCTCTCTCTTCACGGGACGAAGCAGAACACTGCCTTCACATGCTTCACATGAAGAGAGTGCTACTTTTCTACTTATGCAGAACTAGAGACTTGCGCAAACCCCCGGCTCTTTTTGTATCCTATGCCACGCCCAGGTAGAGACATAGACTCTCTTCTCAGAGATTGTCCAAATGGATGGTGGAAACTATTAAACTCTGTTATTTACTGGCCAAGAGGCTACTTCCTAGGCCTGTGCATGCTCATTCTACATGAGCTCTGGCTACTTCAACTGCTTTCCTCAAGGGTGCGCCTCTATGGGACATATGCAGTGCAGCTACCTGGGTGACACCTCACACCTTCGTGAAGCACTACACCCTAGATGTGTTTCTCCATCATTGAACCTCTGGGGGGGGGGTGCTCTGTATTGCAGGCAGTGTGTGTTTGAGACCTTTCAACACCCTCTTCCAGGTAAGCCTGAACTTGTTATTTATTTATTTATTTATTGAATTTTTACCCTGCCTTCCCAGCCAAGCCCAGCAGTGCTCTCTGGGGTACATGTGGGAAAAGGTGGTCCCTCAGGACACTGACCATATAGGGCTTTAAAGGTAAGAACCAGCACCTTGAAGCGAATCCGGTATGCTATCGGCAGCAAGTGCAATGCCTTTAGCACAGGCTGGATGTGCTCCCAAATAGGGAGTCCCATCAACAGCCTGGCTGTGGCATTTTGCACCAGCTTCACCTTCCGGATTTGCGACAAGGGCAGCCCCATGTAGAGAGCATTACAGTAGTCCAGTCTTGAGGTAACCGTCACATGGATCACTGTTGCCAAGTCGTTGTGTTTGAGGAAGGGAACCAGTTTCCTAATCAGCCGAAGATTGTAAAAGGCCGATTTGGCAGTGGCTGCTTCCATTGTTAAGGAAGCATCTAGGAGCACTCCCAGACTCCTAACCTCCAGCGCTGGCACCAAAGGAGCCCCATCAAAGATCGGACGCGGGATCCCTACCCTTGGACTGCCCCAGCTCAGGCACAGGACCTCCGTCTTTGTCGGATTCAGTTTCAGCCGGCTCAGTCTAAGCCAACCAGCCACAGCTTGTAACGTCTGGTCCAGATCTTTCCAGTTTGGAGTCAGACTGGCTGCCTAACAGCAGATAGAGCTGGGTGTTATCTACATACTGGTGACATCCCAGCCCATGCCTCTGGGCAATCTGGGCAAGGGGACGCATAGATGTTGAAAAGCATCAGGGACAGCACTGCCCTTTGAGATACACCACAATCCAGTGGGTGCCTTTGGGATAGCTGTTCACCCAATGCCACCCTTTGTCCCCGACCTTGGAGAAAGGAAACAAGCCACTGCAAGGCCAGTCCCTGGAATCCAGTGTCGGCAAGGTGGTGGATCAGTAGCTGCTGACAGGTCCAACAACAACAGCACTACTGATCTGCCCCGATCCAGATGCCTCTGGAGATCATCCATGAGGGCAACCAGTGCAGTCTCCATCCCATGGCCTGAGTCCATGGTACTGCCAAAGCAGCAATTCGGTCCACTGTAACCCCTGCGGCAAAGATAAAATTGAGCGTGTGCCCAGCCCAGTGAGTGGGGGCTATTACAAATTGAGAGAGTCCTAGTGTCGCCATGGATAACACCAGGTCTGCTGCCTGAGTGAAGGCCGCATCATCAGCATGGACATTGAAACCACCCAAGGCTATCAGTTCCAATGCCCAGCCAGATACGGCCCCCACCAGGGACAGTAAGCTATCAGCCGATGTGTTGGGCAGTTGGTACACCAACCAAATCGTCACACTCTCTCCAGCTTCCCACACTAGACCAATACACTCTGTGCCTGCAATCCTTGGCAACGGGAGTGCCCTGAAGGAGTAAGCCTCCCAAATGAATAAAGCCACTCCCCACCAGTGTTCCCTCTAAGCTGAGTCGGTGTGAGCTAGCTCACAATTTTTTACCCTCCGGCTCACCCATTTTTGCCTCAGCTCAGGGAGGGATGGCCCCAGAGCAAACTGATTTATGCAGGAGCCAAATCGCTCACTCACAACTTAAATGCCAGTCGCTCACAAAGCAGAATCTTTCCTCACAGGACTCCACAGCTTAGAGGGAGCATTGCTCCCCACCACCCCCTAGTCTGCAATTGGTGAAAGACTGATATTGTGTAGTGGGTTAGACACATGTATAAACCACAGAGACTGATGTAGTGATCAGCATGATTTACTGGTACACAACAAGAATATAGAACTACAGCCGTGAGGCCAACTTTATACAGTACCTGGGAACACCCCTAGATCCTATTGGTGGGTTTAAATCTCCTGCCAAAGTTCCTATAGGTTCCCCACGGAAAATCCAGGAGCCTAGTCCCCATTGTTCTCGGGAGTGAAGCTAGGCATGCATTGCTGGTGCCTAGTGGCAGTCAGCGGACATAACAACTGAGAAACCGGGAGGAGCCAACTGGGAGAGAGCTACTGTCTCCCCTTCTCGCACCCAGATCTTGGTCACGCATGCCAGGTCTACATTCTGGTCCTGCAGGAAATCCTGAAAGACGGAGTTGTTATTATTTATAGACTTGGCATTGCACAACGCCAATGTCGGAGAGGGGAGTCAGTCATCCTAGCCCCACTGCCTACAACCTTTGGGATGGGATGTAGGCTGGAAGGAGACCGAGCTAGTCTGCTTCTCCGTCCCCTTCCCTTAACTCCCTGCCTAGTCCCACTATTGTACTTTCCCCTCCCCAGGAGCACTCAAATCCTTTGCCCGGTCATCGTTCCGTCTGCTAATCTTCACCAGCTATGAACCAGCTGTAAGCCTCAGACCAGCTAGGACACCAATCAACCAGAGTGGTCCTTTGACAACAGACGTTGGCTCTCAGTAACTCCTAAATTTGATGTGACCCACAGTATCACAATAAATTCTACTGCACGCCCTCCTGATTTAATCTAGTAGTTTATGGATGCTTATTTCCCCCCCATTTAGATAACCCACTCAGATTAGCCAATAGTCCAATTATAAATAATGGCTAATACCAATATGTGGCAATTTTACTTTAAGCACCAGATGACCTCCTGTTAATTAATTTGTAAATTTGTAGGCAGCAAATTAATTAATTAATTCATCACTTATAGGGCATTTAGTAGAATTAATTCATTTGTCAAATCAATCAATCAATCATTAATTGTGAAATAACAATCGCTAACACAATACACAATCAATTTATACTTTCTATACCCTGACCCAATTAATTAGATCTAAACCTAACCATTCCCTAATTCATCGACTGCAACTGTTGCCAGCTGCCAGTCAATAGATAGCAGTCCGGTTTCTGGATCAAGTCCAATGATCTTCCTTGGGCCCAATAATCCCGTACGCGGGTATAATTTTTTATCCTTTGGACCCACTCTCCAGCAATATACCGGTATCTGCCCACCTCTCCAAGGCTCTCCGGACCAGCAGTTCCAAGCCCTGTGGAGATTGTCAGTCACTTACATCCGAGGGTCTTCATTGTTTCTGCTGCTGCAGTCCCTGTTGGTAAGCTTGAGTGGGCAGGTTGCTGTTGAGACAGTGCAACCAGCCGTTGCTCCACCAGCTCAGGCTCAACCAGGGAGTCTCCCAAGGAGGCAGAGACCGTCTCTGGGCTCCCTGGCCCTAGCCTGGCTGTCTGGAGCACCCCCACAGGCACCAGCAGCAATCAGAGCGATCACAGCAGCAGCAACCGCTGTAGCGATGACTGAAGGTGAACCCCATCAAAATGCCAGCCGCACATGCTGACCTGAACTTGCAGAGCCCAAAACGTCCCACAGCTGGCTCCTGCACCCTCGCTGCTGACAAATCTCTCACACAATACCACAGCTCCTCTGATCAACATTGCTGGAGTCAGGCTGCACCAGAGGAGGGGAGGTAATCGCTCATTTAGTTCATGATTAAGCCGGTATTTCAGAGCGCAATTTGGTCTGCCACGTGCTATCCTGACTGGCATAGTTGAAGAATGTGTAGCGTACTCCGGATAGTTTCCTAGTTGGCTGGAGTTAATTTAAAATGCAGGGGCCCCTAGCACTAAGGCTCTTTGCTTGACGACAACTTCCTCTTGTTACTCTCCCAAACTTGTAATGCACAGAGACCTCGAAGAAGATAAACAGGTTGCTTACGTGTAACTGATGATCTTTGAGTGGTAATCTTTGCATTCATACTACCCACCCTCCTTCTCTTCTGCTGTTGGTCCTCTTGTCTTGGCAGCAGTCAGAAGGAAATGGTGAGATCTTCATGCCCTTCCCTGTAGTCATGCACAGTAGAGCCCCCTGCACATGCTTGTAGGCACACTGTATCCCAAAGGTGTGAATGCACAGATGACCACTCAAAGACCATCAGTTACAAGTAAGCAACCTGTATTTCTTGAAGTCTAAAGGTTTCATAGGCTGGGGCCCTTTAGCAAATACAAAATTCAGACCCTGGACGCTTTCTGACATGAAATCATGACCACAAATGGCAGAAGATAAACAGCTTATGACAGGATGCTTCCTCTCTGAAGTGTAAAACAAGCATCGACAGAAAGAGTGAGGTGTGTGTTCAGTGACAAATGGTGTGGCTCCATTGGTCTCTGCTATTCAAAGACACTACGTGACTTGCCCAGTTTCCCATGACAGCAACCAGATGTTTCCCTTTTGATCTCTTTAACCCATTTGCAGGCCTCGATCTTTAATATGGCAATATATATAATGAAAAAAACAAGAAATTGACTAAAGGTCTAATTTCTTGACAAGTCTACAGCAATAAAATGTATCTTTTATAAATATGGGACCTACAGGCAATTGGGGGAGGGTAGATCTCATCATTCCACTGGCTCCACCATCACTTACCCCCCCCCACCCTGCAGCTATCTCCTTGGTTTCTTCCACCTCATTCTTCTTTGTTCCTTCCACTGCCTTCTCCTTCCTTGCCCACTACCACCTTCTCTGTCTTGTTTCATTTTTCCAACACCACCTCACAGCTGCCTCCTTCCCCGCTGGCTGCTATCTTCTCCCGGACCCCACTGCAACCACTTTTCAAACTGCTGCTGCCGCCATTGCCTCCACCACTGGGCACCTCTTCTCTGTCACAGGAATGTTTGTTGGAGTTGCTAGCAATGCCAAAATGGCAGCTGCAACTCAAAGAAAAAAAACCTCACATTGTACTATTATGATATATCTCCCTTCCCCCTCCCCATGAGTTGTGATATCTGTGCTTTCAACAGTTGTTTTTTTAAGTCCCTATCACACATAAATCCATTTTCAGACATCTGTAAAAAAAATACTCCCATGAACCCATTGTGTGGATATTTTGATCTGCACCCTGAGACTGCTTCTGTGTATACTGCATAAAAATATGGTTGTGCCATTGCACCACATGTAGGAAATGTACTCTATTTCTCAATTTTACAGTATTGAAAAAGTCTTGAAAACATAGTTCTGCTATCCATCAAGGCAGCAAAGTTCAAATGATAAAAATGAATTGCATTTTATTATTGTATCTGTAAATCTCTTAATATTAAGCTAAGCTTTCTGACTTTTTTAGAGAGGAGAATGTCCCTGACTCATGATTTTCAGGCATTCAGGTCTGACAGGCTTGAATAAAAGAAAATTGATGTACAAAATATCCACTGCAGTGTTTTTACTAAAGGCTGTTTTCTGTATCTGCCAAGAATAGATTACAAAGATTTGTCGAATAGCAATGCTACTCCTTCTCTAAATTGTAATATATTTTGTGGGTAATTTCATAAAAATAATGGAATCTCTGTGTTATTTATTACTTCAAACGAGAGCACACACATTTGGTTTATTTTTATTTTGTTTTATTTTCTATAAAATTATTTGGATTCTGAACAGGTATATGGGGTAAATACTTTGATTGGATTGTCATGTCTCACCCTATACCTCCTGATTATTTTGCATTTATTTTGGTGTCTCACAGGCAGAGAATTCTGCACTAGCCATGGAAAATGAAAATCAGAGAGAGCAGTATGAAAGGTGCCTTGATGAGGTAAGGTAAATGCAACTGTGTTTGTGTTAGAGAACTTTGGAAAATACACACACACACAGAGCCTGAGGCAGTTATATTTTAATTCATTATCCTGCCTTCAGATATTATCTCATTCCCAGATATGCCAGTCATGAACTAATTTGTGTTGTTTAACTTAGAGTTCTAAAGATTCTATCGGACATTTTCTTCACAATAAAGTTAATTTCAGACACATTGTTCATGGTGAAAAAGGGCCCTTTATTAAGACATTAGGAATAAGGTCTGTTGTGGAAATAAATACAACGAGCTCTAGAAAGAGGCTCTGGGTGAGTGCCCCGGCCTTGGGCACTCAGCGTCAATTTGCTGTGGCAACCTGAGCAGGGTATAGTGACACAGAGTCCACCGTTTTCTCCAGGAGAACTGATCTCTGCCATCTGAAGAGCAGTTGCAATTCTGAGTGATCTCCAGCCCTCCCCTGGAGATTGATACAAAATCACAGTACTAAGGCTGTAGCACTGTGTAAAAAATACAGAATAACATGTAAAGTCCTAATGATAATTTAATACAAAGTTTGTAATATAAACAACTAACATATTGAATATGTATGAATGTATTAGCCACTGACCACTTCAGAGAAGACCTTGGCTGTACAGGAAGAGAATTTGGCTGTATTCTAATATATGTAAGCTGTTTAAGGAGCCCTATGTAGACCATATTGAATATGTATGAATGTATTAGATGTTAGCTGTTTATATTACAAACTTTGTATTAAATTATCTTTAGGACTTTACATGTCCATCTGTATTTTTACACAGTGCTGTAGCCTTAGTGTTGTGATTTTGTATCAAACTTGCTTTCACTGTGTTGCCATTATATATTTATACTCCCCTGGAGATTGGCAACAATGGTTCCCCAGGAGAAAATGGCTGGTTTGGAGGGTAGAGTCTATGGCATTGTACCTGCCTGAGGTCCCACCACTCCTCAAACCCCACCCTCTCCAGACTCCACCCCTCAAATCTCCAGGAATTTCCAAACTTGTAGGTGGCAACCCATCTCCTTCCCAGTCAACCATCAACCTACTGCTATCTGCCCCTCTGACTTCAGCTTCCCATCTCCTCCCCCCTCCCTGCAGCCTGTACCTAGGAAAAGTAGGCAACTCACATCATTCTCCTCTTCCCCTTTTGATCTGCACAACAACCCTGTGAAGCAGGTTAGGCTGAAAGTCTGTAAGTTGTCTGAAATCACCCAATCAACTTCCAGAGGAAAAACCTGGGTCTGGCAGACCCTGCTCTGAAGTGCTAACTGCTGTGTTACAATGGATGTCATAGGGTGGCCACCTCGCAGGGTATAATGGCACAGAGTCCACCATTTTCTCCAGGGGAACTGATCTCTGCCACCTGAAGAGCAGTTGTAATTCTGAGTGATATCCAGAAGTCACCTGGAGATTGGCAACAATGACTACCCAGGAGGAAATGGCTGGTTTGGAGAGTGGAGTCTATGGCATTGTACCTGTCTGAGGTCCCACCCCTCAAATCTCCAGGAAGTTGGCAACCCTATCTTCTTTCTATCCAACCATCAACGTACCGTTATCTGCCATTCTGACTTCCACTTTCCATCTCCCACACACACACACCTGCAGCCTCTACCTAGAAAAAGTACAGTCTTTCTCTGCACGGAGACCCAAGTGGGAGGGAAGTGACCTCAGAAGGGTATAATGACACAGAGTCCATGCTTCAAAGCAGCTATTTTCTCCAGAGGAACTGATATCTGCCATCTGGAAAGCAGTTTTAATTCTGAGTGATCTCCAGCCCTCACCCGGAGATTGGTAGCACTAGTTTCCCAGGAGAAAATAACTGCTTTGGAGGCTTCAGCTGAAGCCTCTCCCCTCCCCAAACTCTGGCTTCTGTAGACTCCACCACAAAATCTCCAGGAATTTCCCAACTTGGAACTGGCAACCCTAATCAGGGCTGGCCTCCTGCCTTTGCCTTTTCACTGACAGAACCAAGCATGGTTGCTTAGCAACAGCCACTGAGGGAAAAGTTAACCCACAGGAGCCAAGCAAAAGAAGTGTCTGTACCTGCTCTCTCTATGAATCTTAAATTGTGACTTATTCAGCAATTATGTTTAGGATACATTGGACACCACAGTAACTCTTTACTAAAGGACTGAGTGAAGTGTCTAATCATTGGCAGTGTAACTCACAGGATGCATTCCCTAACTATATGCTTTGGATATGTCCAGTCTAAATTTTCTGGGAGGAACTCATATCAATTTTGTGTTCATATCAGGGGTCATTTGGGGGGGGATGCGGGGGGACGCCATCCCCCCGGGTGAGGTGCGGGAGGGTGGGGCCTGGAGCTCCCTGCTGGTGCCCGCTGGAGGTCGCCGCCGGCTGTGGGGAGGACACATTTCCGGTGATGTCAGGGGGTGTGGCATATGCTAATGAGTTATGCTAATGACTCCCCCTAGCTCTTTTTCTACGAAATGACCCCTGGTTCATATCAATTTTTTTCATTGACTTTTGAGAATACTTATGTACTTTTAAATTATCATGTCTTCGAGGCTAACCAGTGGTGAACAAAAATCCATGGTCTTACTACTGCTAAAAGACTTGTATTACAACACTGAAAAGATAAACACTGAAAAGATAAATGCCCACCTCCTGTAAATCAGTGGAATGAAGACTTTACAACTTTATCAGTATTTGAATGCATGGCATATAAACGACAACTGTGTATGGACTTATTTTAAGACATTTGAAAACCTTTCATAGAAACTTACATGTAGATCTGCTACCATGGTCCTTATATATTTGTTTTTACTTTCTATATACCCCCCCCTTTAATTAGTTGCTGGATTGTGAATTCCCCCTCCCCTTCTTGTTCTTTCTTTATGTGTTTTTGTTGTTGTTGTTGTTTTGAGAAAGTGACAATGTTTCTTCAATCTGCCATGTTGCTATGCCAAGAAAAAGTACAGATGTAACCTATTATTCTATTCAATGTATTTGTAATACAGTGTCCTACTTGTATACTTTTATAACGACTTTGTTCTACTGATATATGCCAATAAAGGCTGAGTTGACTTGACTTGAGGGTTTTTTGGAAATATATATTTTTTAAAAACCCTCAACGTGCTGGGTCTTAAGACCCTAAATAGCTTAGGACCTGGGTACCTGAAGGAGCACCTACCCCTATACTATGCAGTCTGCCAGTTAAGATCTGTATCTAAAGCCCCGCTTTCTATGCCCTCCACATTTAGAGGTGAGACAGATGATGACTAGAGACAGGGCATTTTTGTGGTAGCACCTTGCCTTTTGAATACCTTCCCTCTTATTTATTTGCTTGTTTGTTTATTGAAGGAAAAGGGGGGGCACTCCAAGGCAAAAAAGAAGATGAAGAAACAAAGTGGTGCAGAGGGAAATGAATAATTATTATACAGCCCTATGTGTTGCTTGTGCAGCTTCATTGGAAAATCTAATGAAATAATAAAAAATAGGACATATTTTAAAAGTAGATAATTGTTTATTGAAACATTTATGTCCTGTGTTTCCTCGTGTTTCAAGATGCCTCAAGGCTTTTAGGTTCACTTGGCATCTACTTTACTTTCTTTCATATGCCAGGCCAAAACACATCATTTTACCCAATCTTGTCATTATGGGTTTTATCTTAACAAGCTTTTTAATGGTATGCATCTGTTTTATGGATAGTTTTCATGCTGTCGGATAGCTTGTATTTAATTGCTTGTTTTTAATATTGTGATGCTGTTTTCATTGTAAGTTGCCTAGATTGGGACTCTAAAGAGGCTGTATGGAAATTAGGGATGTGATGAACCAGGAAAATGGAAGTTCGTTTTGGTTTGTGGTTCGTGGGGCCACATAAACTATTAATCTTCATGAACCTTTTTGTTTACTAAACCAGTTCATTTTGTGAGGTTTGTGATGCAGTAGAATAGCCACCCTGTGGCTTAGAGACGCCAAACTCAGAGCGAGTCTCCAGCTGACTCTCTTGCCTGCACCAGAGCAAAACAAATGTGCCTGCCTATGCGCTGGCTCTACCCACACCACCTCTGGCTCTACCCACACCAGTCTCCCTCCCCTTGTTCAAAATAGAAATTGAGATCTCCCCCCACATATGGTTGCATGGCAGCCTGCTGGCCCTTTCCCCACCATTTTTCCTCTGATCAGGGCACTTGCACTCACAATTTCCTCCTCTCCCTTTGCACTAGGATCCTTGACTTCTGCACCTCTGATTGCCCATCCCCTCAGGCTTGGCATCACCAGCTGGCCTTGCTCTGCCTGTCCCTCATCTTGGTTTTCCAACTTTCCGTCCCCCTTGTGTGCTAGGCAGTCCCCCCTTTGTACTTTGGACTTTGTTGTTGTTCAGTCGCACAGTCGAGTCCGACTCTTCGCGACCCCATAGACAAGATCTTGCCAGGCCCTCCTGTTTTCCGCCGTCCTCTGAAGTTTGCTCAATTTCATCTTTGTTGCATCTATGACACTGTCTAACCATCTCATCCTTTGCCGTCCCCGTCTTCTTTGACCTTCAATCTTTCCCAGCAACAGGGTCTTCTCCAGTGAGTGCTTCCTTCTCATTTGGTGGCCAAAGTATTTGAGCTTCAGTTTCATTATCTGGCCTTCCAGGGAACAGTCAGGGTTGATTTCTTTTAGGATTGACTGATTTGATCTTCTTGCAGTCCAAGGGACTCTCAAGAGTCTTCTCCAGCACCATAGTTCAAAAGAATCTATTCTTCGGCGCTCGGCCTTCCTTATAGTCCAACTCTCGCAGCCATACATGACTACTGGGAATACCATTGCTTTGACCATGCGGACTTTTGTTGGCAGGGTGATGGCTCTACTTTTTATCATGCTGTTTAGGTTCGCCATTGCTTTCCTCCCAAGGAGCAGGGGTCTTTTAATTTCATGGCTGCTGTCACAGTCTGCGGTGATCTGGGATCCCAGGAACGTGAAGTCTGTCACTACTTCCACGACTTCCCCTTCTATTTGCCAAGGAGTGATGGGGCCGGATGCCATGATCTTAGTTTTTTTGATGTTGAGCTTCAAGCCCACTTTTGCGCTCTCCTCTTTTACCCTGAGCAAGAGGCTCTTTAGGTCCTCTTCACTTTCTGCCATTAGAGTGGTATCGTCTGCATATCTGAGGTTGTTGATCTTTTCCCCAGCAATCTTAATTCCCGCTTGTGATTCATCCAGGCCAGCATTTCGCATGATGTACTCTGCATATATATTAAATAAGCAAGGCGACAATATACATCCTTGTCGTACTCCTTTTCCTATGCTAAACCAATCAGTTGTTCCATATCCGGTTCTAACTGTCGCTTCTTGGCCCTTATACAGGTTTCTCAAGAGACATGTGAGGTGGTCTGGTACTCCCATCTCTTTAAGGACCTGCCATAGTTTGTTGTGATCCACACAGTCAAAAGCTTTAGCATAGTCAATGAAGCAGAAGTAGATATTTTTCTGGTACTCTCTTGCTTTTTCCATAATCCAGCGAATGTTGGCAATTTGATCTCTAGTTCCTCTACCTCTTCGAAACCCAGCTTGTACTTCTGGTAGTTCTCTATCCACGTACTGTTGAAGCCTAGCTTGTAGGATCTTGAGCATGACCTTGCTAGCGTGTGATATGAGTGCAATTGTGCGATAGTTTGAACATTCCTTGGCGTTGCCCTTCTTTGGGATTGGAATGTATACTGACCTTTTCCAATCCTGTGGCCACTGTTGCGTTTTCCAAATTTGCTGGCAAATGGAGTGCAGCACTTTAACAGCATCATCTTCTAAGACTTTGAATAGCTCAGCTGGAATACCATCACCTCCACTAGCTTTGTTGTTAGCAATGCTTTCTAAGGCCCATTTAACTTCACATTCCAGGATGTCTGGCTCGAGGTCAGTGATTATACCGTCGTGGTTGTCAAGGACATCGAGGTCTTTCTTGTATAGTTCTTCTGTGTATTCTTGCCATCTTTTCCGAATCTTCTGTTAAGTCCCTACCATTTTTGTCCTTTATCATGGCCAGCTTTGCATGGAACGCCCCCTTGATTTCTCCAATTTTCTTGAAGAGATCTCTAGTTCTTCCCATTCTATTGTTTTCCTCTATTACTTTGCATTGTTCATTCAGGAAAGCCCCTTAGCTTGGCATCATCATCAGATGTCCCCAGGATGCTCCTGTACATGCCCCCTATAGAGCAGAATGGGAGCTCTCTTATTGGCAGCTAGTGCTGCCTGTCAAACTTTGGAGGGCCACTGTTGGTGTTTCCAGGGCCACAGAAGGGCTGCAGAAGTCCATTCCCCCATTGCTCTGACAATCAGTTGATTGGCACCACATTTCTGCTGCACGAACCACCAACACAAACCGCACAAACCTCCAGAGAAACCATGGAGGTTCGTAAAACGTTTGTTGCAGGTGCAATCATATGACCCTTGGCTCACAAGCCATGAACCAGGTGATTTTCGTGATGAATTTTAGTTTGTGATGAGATTCCTGCTGATCCCTAATAGAAATATCCCTAATTTGTAAATAAATATTGTGAGACAGCCCAAGGCTATTCATCTTTGGCATTAGTCTCCTGAACTAAATCCATGACCCAGTAATGAAATGACATTGAACTCCTGTGTTAAAACATCTCTGTGCTTAAACCATCTCTAAGCCTGACTACTAGCAACCCACCTATGTGGTGCCATCAGTTTAAAGTATGGGGAAAATCCTGTACTAGATTAGGTTCATCAGCATCAGAATGACATATTTAGAGTCCAGAGAAGAGTAGGATTTTCCATCTTTTTTCTTATTTTGAACATTAATGAGAGTATGCGCCTTACATACTTTACTTGGGAAAAGGAAGGTAAAGGTTTTCATAAAACCTTATTGGCTTGGTTATAATCCTATTTAATAAACCACTTCTCCTTATTTTGTGGATTCCAGGATCTATCAAATAGAGGTGTAAACTTAACCACAACATACATACTCACACCCTTGCTCTGGTAAAATCCTTAGGGCGACTGATTTTTCTGAATAGATGCCAGTTTTGAGACAGATTTATAGTATGAGTTTTTCCTGCTGTGCAGAAAATGTGAATGACAATTGGGAAGTTGAACAGTTTTAGGTAATCACTGGAAGTGCAGACCTCATCTCAGTGAATTCAATTATAAAACCCTCACTGATTGTAAGGACACACAATTACACCATAAAGATAATAATCCATCTTGAACAGTTGACTGACTACCTACAGACATAGAACTTTTTCAGTCCATTTGATAGGCTGAGCTGAGGTGCAGAACTGCTGATTGCATTTTGTGTATTCCTAAAGGATTCTTTATTCTGTTGTGCACCTGCATTCTCCTTTCCACTTATTCTGAACATATATTTTAGTATGAAATGTTTCCCCTGTACCATACAATTGGAAATCTTTAAACATTTCTACTAGAGAAATTCAGACATTTGTAAAAATTCATACAGAAAAGGAGATGAAATGTGAGAAAATTTATCTAGAAATTCTAATAGTAATCCAAACAAATCTTTTTGAAATTAGTTGTCCACCTCTGCTGT
Organism: Gekko japonicus; assembly: GCF_001447785.1. NCBI lineage: Eukaryota > Metazoa > Chordata > Lepidosauria > Squamata > Gekkonidae > Gekko > Gekko japonicus. The sequence goes on from NW_015164669.1 coordinate 1,178,024, forward strand.
TTTCTTTGAAGTAGATTAATTTTTAAAGTACATAGCACTGAAAGGGTCTATAGATGTATTATACACAAAAGTGCTTTATTTATTTCTTTAAAAAATCTAAACCCATTTCCTTGTTTCTAACAAACAAATGCAAGAAACGGGATTACTTTCTTGTACTTCAGAGCCTGGAGGTTTAAATTCTTAATCCTAGTTTTCTATTCTGGAATTTGACTGTCAGTTTATTGTCAAAAAGGTGGTACAATATTTATTTGTGTTATTATGCCAGCAAGGATTTATGTCAGGTTCAGCCTTACTTTTTCAGGGCAATGTGAGATGTTACACTACAACATTTTTAAAATTACCATGTCACCTTTTGCAATTATCCACACAAAATAGAAGAAATATTCAGCTTGTCTTCAAAAGTAACAAAAAAAATCTCATTAATATTTCATGCAAATCAGAGAAAAGAAGCATTGTTGTCATTCTCAGTTTTCAAAAATATCATCAGCTCACCAGGCTTTCCTGGCCTCTCTTATCACCTTTCTGTAGAAATGTTCTTATGACGAGATGGGCCATTATTCATCATTTTGTCATAATGTACTTTTGACATTTGTGCTCTGGTGGTGAGAGAGAACTATGCCTTCCCAAGTGAACCAGTTCTGGATTTGGAAGTAAGACATTCAGTTCTGCTGAGCAACTACAAGGACTGAAATATTCTGCCCAGGAGTTACACCCTGTTTACACTAAAGGGCACTCTTTTATTGAAAGAACAATAACCTAGTCTGGCAAGTCATTTAGGATATTCAGACTGGATGAGGAGAATAGTGAGCAAGATAGTAAATATCTGTCCAAATATTCATAGAATGTTAGAGTTGGAAGGGACCTTGCAGGTCATGTAGTCCAACCCCCTGCACTCTGCAGGGGATATTGACAATGTATTTTACCATATGCAGTGCATTTATATGTAATGATGAATGATTAGGTGTTTTTGATAAGCCATTTTGCTGCCTCTGTATTCAGTCTGTGGTAACTGCTGGCGAAATCAAGAGAAAGCTAACTGCAATTTTAAGATGTAAAGAAAATAGCATATTATTGTGTATGACGTATAGGTATGTGTGCCCTTCTTAGATTAGATTTGCTACCTATATTACTGAACTATACTATTGCAACTAGAATAATGGAAGCCAAGGTTGAGACCTGGACTCTTTGGTGCTGTTTTTGGTACTCATATGCTTGCTATTCCCAGCCTAAACTTTAATGTTGTTTGTTCCTTCCTTCTTTGTTAATTTCATTCTCCATACCTTCCCTTTTTGACTTTTCTCCCCATAGACATGACCGGGGAGCCCTAGTTTCCACTGTTCAATATTTACAGAATGCAAAATGCTTCTGATTCCTGTCATGGCAGGAACAGCCACCGCTCCTGGTCTAGGTGAAGGGCTGAATACATTTCATTTGAAGCTTTTATATGAAGGCAGATTAAGGACCTTGTACATCTTAATTTATGTTTAGAGTGTAGTCAGACTCAGGAGAATCCTAACCCTTTAGAGCATGGATTTTGTTGGGCGGAAAAGAAACCTCTGGTTCAAGAAATTAGTGTGGTGGGGGAGGGGAGCAGATACCAAAAGACTGACTAGTTTATATTCACTGTATCCTGCAATCCTAATAGATGTTTATAGTTCCTAACCATGGCTAATGTTTTTGATCTATGAACATAATTGGACAGGCAAGTGAGTTAAATTTAAAAACTGGTGGGTAAACATTGTCTTTTTTACCTGACTATTTTGGTGTTGCTAACATAATGAAACGCAGGAACCTGGAACTGAATATGTGTATGTAGCTACCTGGACTGTGCCTTTGAATTCCCACTGCAGTATAAAGGGTTCTGATATGCTAAAGGTTGATGAGCAAACAATTCCATTGCCAGGTCCCCACTAGCCACTGGTGGAGGGTGGGGGATAGGGTTGCCAGATGCAGGTTGGGAAATTCCTGGAGATTTTGGGGTGGAGCCTGAGAACTTTGGACTTTGGAGAGGGCAGGGACCTCAGTGGGGTACAGTGCCATAGAGTCCACCCTCCAAAACAGCCATTTTCTCCAGGGGAACTGATCTCTTTAGTCTGGAGATGAGTTGTAATTCCGGGGGATCCCCAGGTCCCATCTAGAGGCTGGCATCCCTATCAGGCAGATAACCTGAATATTTTTTTTAAAAGGTTTCAAGAAGACACAGTGTGGCACAATAGAACAGCAGTTGCATCTGACAATACTTTCATTTTAACCAATGGGCTTAGTGTGCTAGTCTACTTCATTCTATAAAGTTTTGTGGAATTGCACCAGTGTATCTGATGGAATTCCAAGTCCAGGAATTCTGCTGTAGTGTTGGTCCAATTAGGATGAGAGGGTTCAAAGATTTTACAGATGTATATCATTAGTTTGCCATAACCTCAGCTCATCAGATCAGTAGCCTTGACAGCATATCTCATTGGGATCATTTCCCCCCTCTGTTTCCCCTTTCAGTGCCCCGGGAGAATACACTTTAAAAAATCATTTTAAAAAATTGGACTTGCTGCTATTACTACTGACTCAGTTAAGCCTGGAAAGGCCAGGCAGAACCCGTAGTAGCCAAGACTCCTCCCCCTGCCTCACTTAGTGTGTTGGATGCTCTTCCTTATGCATCCGAGGTGCTTTGTCCCTGTACCTCTTTGGTAATGTAATTCCAAGGTACCTGGCATTATTATTTTATTATTACAGTATTAATATCATACAGTATTAATATATTAATATTAATATTTGAGACTATACTTCCCAAGATTATTATGGTTCAGTATCTTGGTTGTGCAGGAAAGAATCTACAGTTATCAGGGAGGTAGAGTGAAGAAATCCTCCACCTCCTGCCACACCATCCTGCTGCATGACAGCAGTGTGTTGGGTCAGGGTTACACCAGGCCTATCAATAAAAGCGAGGATACCTGCATCTTGGTAAATTCTCTCCTCTGCCCCCTCTCTGATACCCCTAAAGGGCCAAACTAAACATGGCTGCCATGAGTTCACTGTCACATTTAATTTAGGAACTGCAAGCATTAAGAACATAAGAGACACCAATGTTGGATCAGGCCAAAGGCCCATCCAGTCCAACACTCTGTGTCACACAGTGGCCAGAAATATCATGTGCCATCAGGAGGTCCACCAGTGGGGCCAGGACATTAGAAGCCCTCCCACTGTTGACCCCCCCAAGCACCAAGAAGACAGAGCATCACTTGCCCCAGAGCCCCTAGCTATACCTTGTGGCTAATAGCCACTGATGGACCTCTGCTCCAGATGCTTATCTAATTCCCTTTTGAAGCCGTCCATGCTTGTAGCCGCCACCACTTCCTGTGGCAGTGAATTCCATGTGTTAATCACTCTTTGGGTGAAGAAGTACTTCCTTTTATCTGTTCTAACCCGACTGCTCAGCAATTTCATTGAGTGCCCACGAGTTCTTATATTGTGAGAAAGGGAAAAAAGTACCTCTTGCCCTACCTGCTGTATCCCATGCATAATCTTATAAACCTCGATCATGTCACCCCTCAGTCGTCGTTTCTCCAAGCGAAGAGCCCTAAGCGCTTTAACCTTTCCTCATAGGGAAAGTGTTTCAACCCTTTTATCATTTGAGTTGCCCTTTTCTGCACTTTCCCCAAAGCTTTAATATCCTTTTTAAGGTGTGGTGACCAGAACTGTACACAGTATTCCAAATGAGGTCGCACCATTAATTTATATAGGGGCATTATGATATTGGCTGATCTGTTTTCAATACCCTTCCTAATAATCCCCAGCATAGCATTGGCCTTTTTTATTGCACTCACACACTGTCTCAACATTTTCAGTGAGTTATCTACTACAACTCCAAGATCTTTCTCTTGGTCAGTCTCTGCCAGTTCAGACCCCATCAATGTGCATTTATATTTAGGATTTTTGGCACCAATGTGCATCACCTTGCACTTGGCCACATTGAACCCCATTTGCCATGTTGATGCCCACTTGCCCATCCTTGACAGATCCCTTTGGAGTGCCTCACAATCCTCACTGGTTTTCACCACCCTGAACAACTTCGTATCATCCGCAAATTTAGCCACTTCACTGCTTACTCCCAACTCCAAATCATTAATGAACAAGTTAAAAAGCATTTTTAACTTGTTCATTAATATTAGGGACTATTACCGTCGTTATTTTTTTTAAGGTTTTGTTCTAATAAATATATTAACAACACTGATATGTTCTTTTTGTTTTCTGAATAGTTAATATCGAGATATGCATCCTCATAATGATTTTGAATGCAGCATTGTTGCAAACGACTAGGGCACTGATAAACCTTTAGCATTTTGGTGCTTAACTTTTTTTATTTGTAATAAGTAACCTCATGTCAGTGCGTAAAGAAATAATATATTAGGTAGAGTTTGTTCAATTTTCAGGTAGAGCAAACTGGCATTAAAAATAAAAGTACATGCCTTAAGAAACACTGTCAGATGTCCATTCTAAAAGCCTGCAGGCTAACACATGTGGATTTCAGAGATATAACGTATTTACTCCTGTGGGTTATTATGGCTGCAGTATTAGTCTCTGTGTCTTCTGTTAAATCATGTACAGAGCTATTTTATATGAGTGTTGCTTTCCTGGCTGCCTTGGGTCAGATATCAGGTTTAGAGAGCAATAAAGTAATATTGTGCTATTTTATGAGAATATGAATCAAATCAAAACTCTTGGATCATACAAGAATGGAAATAGTTACTTGAATGAATTAGGATGAGCTTTGTTCACTCATGTTATAGCTTGCATGACTGGGCTACTTTTTAAAAAATCAAATATGAGAAATACTTAATATTTGCATTTTGAAATAACAGCTTTGTATATTTAGGTAGTATTAATGAACATCACATCTACAGATGGGGTACACTTTAGGAAATAAGGTCCATTGGTTTGTCAATATATATTGTATATAACAGCAAAACTGATTTAAAATATATACTTTGCTTGTAAAACTATCTCAAGGTATGACATTTTTAAAAACTTATTTTTGTTGCAAATACAAACATTAGAACAAGTACCTGAACATTTTTAAAAACTAGTTATATATGCAGTTGTAGTAATCAGTGCTTTGTAATCTGACATAAGTGAATTACTAATAGGGATGTGAATGCCTTCTAGCTACATTTTGATGGCTGTAGGTATTTTAATTTATGTGGCACTTTATGGTACCTAGCTGTCATGATAGATGTTCAGTTCTGTCAATATTGGATCAAGGAACAATTAAGCCTCTGGAAAACATTCTGTTTGTACAAAATTGACAATATCTTCTTCAAAATCAGTGGAGTGGTACTGATTTTCAGTGCTGTGATTTACACCCCCACAAGGTTTGGTTCCTAGATTGAAATTTGTTTTGCCTTAGCCTATAGGGGTGAACAAATGTAGTGTGACATTGCCAGGGAAAGTTATAATGTAGTAGCATCTGAGGTACTATGGATGGTAAGAGAAGTAATAGAAAAAAGACACTTTCAGAGAAGAAATTATCTACAACATACACAAACAAAATCAATACAATATGCAACTCAAATATTCTTTATTTCTTCTTACAGGTAGCTAATCAGGTTGTACAAGCACTACTTACTCAGAAGGTAAGCCAGTTCTTCTTTTGTGGCATACTCTTTAAAGGATTTAAAATGCAAATATCAGGGATACAAAACATTACAGATGCAGATGGGTAGTTGTTTTAGTCTGTCTGTAGCAGCAGAAAAGAGTAAGAGTCCAGTAGCACCTTAAAGACTAACAAAATTTGTCATAGAGTATGAGCTTTCGAAAGCTCATACCCTACCATAAATTTTGTTAGTCTTTAAGGTGCTACTGGACTCTTACTCTTTTCTGCTGCTACAGAACATTACAGTATCTCTATACAAGAAATACTAGAAAAGGCATTTCTGAGAACATCTAACGATGATTAACAATGTGACTTTTGATAAGACACTGCATAGCTTTTTTGATAAAATCAAATTAATGCTAAACATGGTACCACTGGCAATTGATACTTTTATCAACAGGCTGCTCTGATTTAAAATTTGATTAAGACTTCAATACTGTACAACCTAACACACAACATTTCCTATAGCATACACTGAATTTTTAGAAAGACTTGTGTATCTATGAAGATTAATAGAACTGTTATATGAAATCCCACTTTTATTTGTAATTGTTGAATCCACGGATCAATCATTCTTATTTGTCACTTTGTACAGACTCAATAATTGTAGTTCTCAAATAACTAGTATGCTCCAGAGTCAAGACACATTTCCACCTTTGATTTTGTGGCCAATGCTGGCCAAACGAAAGACTGCATAAGAAATATATGATTGTTTTCCAACTCTGTTTTTACTGAAATGCGGCCATGATAAGCTGCCATTTGAGATGAAAGCGTTGTGATTATCCTTTTCTCCAAACCAGTGTTTCTATCTTGAGCCCCCGCCCCCATTTGTGTGACCCATGACAGGGAAAAACAACAACATCTGCTTCTTTTTACTCCTGTGGTGTAGCTTGTGAGGGGTGAGTGTCCGGTAATATCAAGAAAATGGCACCCTGGGAAAGGTTAACCCCTTCTGAATACACATGTGGTAATAAAAATATGTTGCAAGACTGATTGTGGATCTCCTGCGTGCAGTGTAGTTTGTCTCTGTGCCAGTTTTAAACTAAGAACTAGTATTACTACTATCTTTTCCCTTTCTTATATTTTCAAAATAGGAATAATCTCCCACATGGGATGACATGAAACATTTTATAGCTGACATTAACTCCATTATGCCTTCAGATTTCCACTTGGTATGGTTAGCTTCCACAATGGTCATATGAATTATATGAGAGTTTATTCAGTGCAATTGGAAACTTGTGAAATGTCCCCAGAAGGTTTTATCCTAAGTACCCTAACTTTGAATGTGGGTCCCCAATGCCTCAGGCTACTGATGTGGTTTTACAGGCAGTCACATTCCCTGCATAGGCTTGTCACTCTGTCATTGTCTGACGCTTGGGGTGCTTAAGGGAGTTGTCTGGCACACTCCTCATTGATGCAGCAGGAGAAAGAGGCTTCCTGGATCCATTGTCTACTCCGTGATTCTTTTACCTTCCCCCTGACTTTTGTGGCTGTCTTATTGTGTATTTATTGGGCATCCGCCCATGTCCTTCTGCCAAGATGCTATCACACCGAGCCACACAAGCCATGTGATGGGCCTGGACACCATGGAGGGGATCCATGAAGAGTATTTTACATAGCAATCTGGGGGGTGGGATCAGATAGGGAGCTGGCTGACCCCTACGCCAGTATAACTTGACGTTATGCTGGAGTAAGGCCAATTGATACTGGTGCAGGGCACCAGCAGCATTGTGCCACCGAGTCCCACCAGCACTGGAGTGTCACAGCCACACTCCAGTGGAGCAACAGCACGAACCCTGCAGCTGGCATAGATGTGAATTCCTGGGGGCATGGCAGCAGTCAGGCAGCTTCCAAAGTGTTTTCAGTGTGGGGACGACTTCTCAAGGAGGTGCAAAGTTGCACTGGCAAAAATGGCATCATAGCCCATAGTCTGCCATGGTAATTTCAAAATCACTCCACCACACACATCTGCAGCCATGCTCATGGGGCCCTAAGCAGCTCAGGATACCAACTATGCACCCAATCAGCATACTCGCTCTGGCCACAACCCTCCTCGGGACCCAGTCATGGCCCCCCACCCTACAAATGGTTCCAGGAAGTTGCCCCAGAATTCTAGAAGTAGCACAGAATACTGACATCTCCCTGCCATGTGGATTTAGAGTGAGCACACACACACCCTGGTGGTGGGCACAACACAGACGGGGCACTGTGGTCTGCTGGGCAAGCACCTGGGTTGAAGACACCACAGGGATAGAAAAGTCCAAAGTTCATGGCTGATCTCTCCCAGTTTTCAGTCCGCACAGGTACAGCAGGCCTTCTGCTGGGATCCCCAAGTGGCAGCCACATGTGAGCAGGTAAGCAAGGCTCCCAGTTCCTCACCTCCATACCTTCCCTGAGACTACCATGGTGGCACTGAGCCACACTGAACATGGTGTCACTCCCTCCCAAACCTGGCAGCCATGGGGGCCCCGAGACACACATGGTCGCAAGGCAGCTGCCAGGGGAAGAGGACCACTGTGTCAGCCATAGACAAGGCTGCTTGTGTAGCCAGGTGGCAACACCTTCCCAGCCAAAACCCTGTGGCAGTTGGCAAGCACCCCCAACCTATGTGCTGGCTGATTCTGCATGATGGCCATCCAGGAGAAGTATGCCCTGAAGGCGCTAACACCATTCCTCTTCCATTACAGGGAGGTGCCAACAGGACGCCGAGTCAACTGAGGAGGGTGAGGAAACCACCCCCCAGGGGGCTACCTTGTGACACTGGAGTGCCAGGTGGGGGTCCTGTTTGCTGCATGGATGCCCCTTTCCAATTCCCAGTGGCTCTTTGTTCTTCCATGACAGAACATCTCTGCCTGCTCATGTGTCTGTTTTGGCCCATACACAGGTACCAACGCAATGGGGAGAGGAGACACTCTAACTGCACTGCCAAAACACCATCAAGTTCTCGTATCATGGCAGAAGCCACCACTTGACAGCACCCAGACACATCCAGCAACCCAGTGATTCTCTCCCTACTGCCATCGAGGAGGCACCCCTAGCAGCAAAGGATTGAGTGGGCTACTGGTCACTGGGGTTGCCATCCTACCAGAACCATTCCATTGTTCCTAGATCTCTTTAATAAAGTTGGATCATTGTGCCTGTACAAGGTGTTGGTGTCTGTTGGGGACCCATGGGGGAGGGAGTGGCAAGAGAGACTTGAGGAAGCAACAAAGACCCAGTGGACACAACAGGGGCTGGAGCCTCATCTTGGCAACCTCTCGGTGTCTCTCCGGCACCTCTGGCACCCCTTCCCCTTCTCCTGCTGTGCTTTCAGTGGGGGTGGCATGCAGGTTGGCATGGGATTGTCCTCATCTGGCCACTACAGCTGGTGACGAGCAGTGGGCACCCTGATATATACGTTCTTGTCCGTCATGACCCTTTAGGGCTTTGTGTATTTTGTGTGTGGAGCGCCAATGTGGGGTGCCTGCGGGGCTGACGGGTGATGCCCCCCTCCCCACTGACAGGTGGCTGGGGCTTGTGATGGGACCTGGTCACTTTAAGGGAACTTGAACGGCAGAGAAGGAGTGTTGCAGCACCTTTTCCTCCTTTGGCTACCATGTACCTATCCCCTTAGGAGAGGTGACTAGAGGCTCTGTAACTCAGGATCATTTCATTGCCTACACTCTATCCTAAGATGTGTATTTATTTTATATTGTTTTTTAAAATGAACTTATCAACAAAATTCTTTTTTAAAATATTTGAAAGTTCATGAGTTTTCAGTATACAAATTGAAAACTTCATTTCCCTCTTGAGAATTTCAGCACCTCTTTTTCAGAAAAATAAAAAAGCTCTGTTCCCTAGGGGAGAGGGGCCAGTCCAAGCTCATTTGTAAATTTCTATATTTTATGCAAACTTATGTAAATGCAGTTCTTGCTGAGTTGATAAATGAATTTTCTGTAGCCACAGTTACTTTCTTAATTTTTGCCTTGTGTCTACATATTTATTCACTTTGAGCTAGTGGCCTCAATACTGAGATAGTTACAACTGAGTTTCCCAGCTGCTATGAAGAATTAATCCAGTCTGTTTATCTGATATTTCAGTTAAGGCATTATGCATTTTGAAGGCTTCCCCTATCACTGATTGGTGCCCTGGGGTGGGGGTTCTGAGTGGGCTGTGCATGAGCAAAAGGAAGGCTGTATCTGGGGATATCAAAAATCTCTCACAGCAGTGGTCAGCTCTCTGCCTATCAGCTGATAAAGATGGTGTGAATGATTGTTCTCCATAGTACCAATCATTGTGGAGAATGCAAGTGCAATAACAATTGCACTCCTTGCCCATGCCTATGGTGGGAATGAGTTTTGCACAGGCCCCTTAAAAGGAAAGAAACAGGACACCAGCAAGAGCTGGCATCCAACACTTGTCTTTGGTGCCCAGACAATGACATAAGCAGGGCTCTTTTGTAGCAGGAACTCCTTTGCATATTAGGTTACACATCCCTAATGTAGCCAATCCTCCAAAAGCTTACAGAGCTCTTCTTACAGGGGCTACTGTAAGCAATTTGTGTATTGGCTGCGGTGGCTCAAGTGGTTAAGACGCTGAACTGCAGGCTGTGGAAGGTCAGTAGTTCAGCGGTTCAAGACCCGGGTGCCGCAAGACAGGGTGAGCTCCTGTCTCTAGTTCCAGCTCCTGCCAACCTAGCAGTTCGAAAGCAAGAAATTGCAAGTAGATAAATAGGTACCACTTCGGTGGGAAGGTAACAGCGTTCCGTGCGCCTTGGTGCTTAGTCATGCCGGCCACATGACCACGGAAATGTCTTCGGACAGCGCTGGCTCTTCGGCTTTGAAACGGAGATGAGCACCGCAACCCTAGAGTCGGATTTGACTGGCTTTCGAGCAAGGGAACCTTTACCTTTACCTTTTACATTAGGGGTGTGTTGTGTAACAGGGGTCTTTTCGCCCCGGAGCCCTCCGGAGCGCTGCTCCGGCAGCCCGCGTGGTGGCAAGCCCCGCCCCCGGGTCTCCCGAGCCTGCACAGGAGTGCTGCGGCTCGGGGAGGCCCGGAGAGCGCCGCCCCGGGTCCCCTGAAGTCACGCGGGAGCACTGCGGCTCGGGGAGGCCTGGAGAGCACCGCCCCCGGGTCCCCCGAAGTCGCGCGGGAGTGCTGAGGCTCGGGGAGGCCCGGAGAGCGCCGCCCC
>NW_015164669.1:1189594-1205532 GCF_001447785.1 Gekko japonicus
CCCTACTTTCCTTCTACTTTCCTTTCCCTTTTTTTCTTTCTCTATTTCCCTTCTCTTCCTTCCTTCTTGTCTTTTCCTTCTTTCCTTCTCTCGCTTTCCCTCTTCTTCCCTTCTCGCTCTTTCTTTCTTTCCCTCCTTTCATTCTTTCCTTTTCTTCTTTCCCTTCTCTCTTTGTTTCCCGCCTTCTTTCCTTCTCTTTCTTTTCCTCTTTCCATCTCTTTCTTTTACTCTTTCCTTCCTTCGTTACTTCTCTCTACTCTCTCGCTCTCTTTCCTTCCTTCTTTACTCCTTCTGTGGCCCAACTCTAGTGAGAAGGGGTTTAAACTTTAAACCCCTTCTCTCTTTGCTCCCCCCCCCGAAAGGAAAGGGGAGGCTTTTGAAGATGCCTTCCCTCCCTTTTGCTTCCCCTTCTGACATCACTTCCAGTGATGTCAGGGGGCGTTGCATATGCTAATGAGCTATTATGCTAATAGCCTAGTAGCTCATTAGCATACCGTATGCTAATGAGCTCCTGCAGCTCTTTTTCTACAAAAAGACCCCTGTCGTGTAATATGCAAAGGAGTTCCTGCTACAAAAAGAACCCTGGACATAAGGAACCTAGTGGTTTCAAAAGAGAGCCCCAACTGAGTAACTGTCACGGCAACCCCTCCCCCAATTGGATGTACAACAGTATGGGAATAGACAGCCATTAGGCAGCCAATTAGGATTTTTTCAGAAGACCAGCATGATTAGCTTTAGATGATGTTCTTTTTTGTTTGCTGTATACTGCCTTAAGGGAGGGTCTAATTGATTTAAGAAGAGCTCGGCCCCCTTCCAGCCTGCATCTCATCCCGAAAGTAGCTGGCAGAGGGGCTACGATTAATGACCCCCCTCCGACATTGGTGTTGTGTAATGCCAGGTCCATAAATAATACCTCAACCAGTGTTCCCTCTAAGCTGAGTTAGTGTGAGCCAGCTCACAGTTCTTTAACCTCCGGCTCACACATTTTTGCCTCTGCTCAGGGAGAAGGGCTCCAGAGAGCAAACAAATTGATGCAGCAGCCAAACTGCTGGCTCACCACTTTAAGGCCAGGAGCTCACCAAGTGGAATTTTTGCTCACAAGACTCCACAGCTTAGAGGGAACATTGACCTCAACCCTTCGGGATTTCTTGCTAGGGCAGGGATCTGACCTGGTGTGCGTGACCAAGACTTGGCTGTGAGATGGGGAGACAGTAGCTCTCTCCCAGTTGGCTCCGCCCAGGTTCTCGGTCTTTCACCAATCACGGACTGAGGGGTGGGGGGAGGAGTGGCTCTATTCATTCAGGAGACTTACTCCTTCAGGGCGCTCCCGCTGCTGAAGCTTGTGGGTATCAAGTGCTCAGGCCTAGTGTAGGAAGCCAGGGAGAGTTTGGCTATTTGGCTAGTGTACCGGCCGCCTAATGCACCGACCAATAGCCTGTCATCCCTGGTTGAGGCTGTGTCAGGCTGGGTGTTGGAGCACCCTAGGCTGATAGTCTTGGGTGACTTCAACGTCCATGCCAATGATGCAGCCTCTGCTCAAGCGATGGACCTGGTGTTGTCCATGGTGGTGCTAGGAGTCTCCCAATATAGGAGAGGCACGCATGCGCTAACTAAGTCGGACGCTGAACTCCGAGCTCCCCTTAACCTAAGGAATTTACAGCTCAAAGGAATGTAAACAGCCAAACTTCGGCATACAATTAGCAGAAAAGAAGGGAAGAAAGCCAGGAGCAGCAGGGAAGCTTAGACGCTGAGTGGCAAGACTTTTATTTATTGCTTTCTTTCCTGGCCCGAAAAACATCAGATTGGCCACCACTAGAGCCAGAGCCTTCTCAGTGGCAGCTCCACTCTGGTGGAATGAGCTCCCGGAAGACATCAGGGCCCTGCGGGACCTCTTACAGTTCTGCAGGGCCTGTAAAACGGAGCTCTTCCACCAGGCTTTCAATTAGGAGCCACCACTGCTAAATGAGTCATCGGAACTGAATATGCTATGGCCCTTATGACACAACCCTGGATACTGCCTTTGGACCACTTTATAGGTTGCAACGCTGGTTATTGCCTTCTCATATTGGATTACATCATAGGAACCACCATCTGTATGAACTAGCACTTTATGTAATTGCTGTTTATGTGAATTTTATCTCATTTTATTGTTTTATTGTATTTTAATCTGTCTGTAGGCCGCCTTAAGCCAGTTTGCCCGGCAAGGTGGGATATAAACTGAAAGTAATAATACTAATTATAATAATAAATAAATAAAATATTTTGTCTGGTAAAGGTTTTGACTAGAGGTCATAGTTAGCAGGGTAAGCATGGGTTATGGGTGACAGCATAGAGTTTAACAGGTAAACATCTTGAGGTACCTGGCAGGTGGTTTGCTTAAATCAGCCCTTTATGGCTGACAGACCCCAGGGGACTGTCTTGAGGCGATGCAGCATCACTGAACCCTAAGGCTGCCCATTTTAAGAGGAGGGCAGTACTTTAAGAGGAGGGCAGTTTCTGTTGTTATACTGTTTGACTAGCAGTGGGATACAAGTGCCTACATAAACTAGATTAACATTATGCAATATAAAAGCACATATGTGAGAGCATATTTTCTGGCGCATTTGGTTTCAATGTATTATTTCCTTATTTAGAGAACATTGTGTTTGTTAAGCTTTTTTTTTAAGAATAGAGAGTTTTTGTGAGTTATTTCTAAGTCCTTTGGGACTAAGATTTTTCCATTATAACACATTTTGTCCATATCAGAGAATCATCGGTACTAAAGGTACTATGAACAGACTAAAATATAGATGAAAATTATTTAATTGTGTGGTTTTCTTAGTATTGTTGGACTTGAACAAATGCTGAGTACTGATTTAATATCTTGATGAGGAGACATGAGGCATCACTCTAAATGTTAATGAATATTAACTGTTTGAGCCCTCCTAATGCTGTTTGGACCAAGACCATTTATAAGAGAGGACAGGAATACGATACTGTACAGTGAATGGGAAATTAGACTCTTCAGGTCAATCACCAATGGCTGCTATACAAATCCAAGTAATAACTGGTAAACAGATAAGTCTTCCACCACATTGCATTAAGACAAAACAAGTAATGTTACCAAGAGATAACACCCCTCAGGGGCATAGTGAGATACAGAGAGAATCTGAAGAGCTCTGAAAAGGCTGCTGAAGAGTAATACTGTGCTGTAACACTGGCTGTGTGTCTTATACTGTGAATTCAGAATTGCCCCACAAGGAGTAATTTTTTTGTTTAGATTAAGTACATCATATAATAATGTAAGGAATGAAGTACTGCACACCCCACAAGTCTAGGACATGGCTGCATCTCTACCAAGAGATTGTGGCAGCATCAACCGACAGAGCAAACCTTGAGTGATTTATCAATGTCACTGAATCCTTGAGATCAAATTTATAGTTTGAAATGGGCTCTTTTGGAGTATATCATTCCATATAATACATATGGAATTCCTCCAGTGAGCCCAGCTTTTAGATGGAAATGTAAAAGGAAATATATTAAATTGGGAGTACTGCCTCAGAGCACAACATTTTTTGCTGGTTTTGTTTCCTTCATTTCCACAAGTTACAAGTTTTACTTAAGAGGCATCTAAAAATTGACAGGGAATAACAGTCCAGCAAATAACCATAAACATATCCAGAAAATATATCTTGTGTGCTGGTAGGTAGGTTTTAATACAGGCTAACCTGTAGCATAGATCCTATCATAACTGGGACAATGCAGGAGTGTCTACAGTTTGCAGCCTCCTTGCTGTTGAAGTTTCAGTGTGTTTGGAAAAGTGAGAACTCAGGAATTTCTACTATTTGTTTGCTGCAGTCTCCTCACATGCAAGCTTAGTAGTTTATTCAGAAATTTCATTTGTCAAGGTTGAAGCTTAACAGTAATGACCTTTCTGCTAAACAAAAATCTAATTCTAGCAGGTGGCCTCTGAGGTTTGATTCAGGTGTGTTGTTCTCATGGAATAACTCTGTCTCTGTTGTTCGCACTTTATGCCTTAGTAACAGCTGCTATAATTGGCAAGCAGATAGGTCAGTTGGATCATGTGGCAAGTCCATACAGTACTCTGTCACACTCTGTGCACTGGCTCCCCTCCCCAAAATTGACTTTTCCAAGCAGGCTGCTTGCTCAACCCTTTGAAAGGGGGAAAGGGGTTGAGGTTCAACACTATCCTTTCCCCTATCTGGCTGTTTTACTGCCTGGAATACAGACCAATCTGTCCTCATTAGCCTCTCTCTGGGTTTTAAAGCCCAGCCTGAAGAGGAGGTGGGTGCCTTTACAGCTTACTGGCTCTTGCAGGAGGGTAGGAGTTCCTCTAAGAATTGAACGACCGATTGGCTGATAGATCCAGCCTCATATCTGCCTATTTTAACCCCATGTCCCAGTTTTAACCCCTCAATTGCCCCCTGATTTTATTACTTTCCTGTGGGGTAGGTTAGACTGAGAAAATGTGATGGCCCCAAAGGCACCCTGATCTAGGGCTGCCATTCCCCCGACAGGGGCAGGGGTTTGTCCGCGTTTGGGCCCCCAGATCCACCAGCCCCTATCTGGCAGGCAGGAGAACCCCACCCCCAAAGCACCCTGTTCCCACCAATGTGTCTGGCGCAATGATGTCACCCAGAGGTGACATCATTGTGCAGGGAATGTTGGGGGGGGATGTTCTATCATTCAAGAAAAAGCTCTATGGTTTTTCCTTGAATGATAGTGTCTCCCACAACATGCCCTGTGTGGTGACATCACTTCCTGGTGACATCATCGTGGTGCGTGCATGAAGAAACCCCGGAGAAGAACAAGGACCCCCCCCCCACCAGCACCAGGTAAGACCTAGCAACCCTACCCTGATTATTCATGGCAGAGTAGAAGTTCCAGCTGGGTTGTCCCAGGTCCTATTCCAACATTTTAACCACTGCGGCACACTGGCCCTCCCTGTGAATCATCTTGGCAATATCTACCTGGGCAATATCTGTATTTTTGGCCCCCTGCTCAGCAGTCAGTGGAATTCCTGCAAAATGTGGCCAGAGTGCAGGCACAGACGTGAAAGCTAGAGTCATGCCACAGTGATACATGTAAAGTGACACAAATTATAGTTACTGCAAAAAAAAAATCATTTCCAACCTATGGTCTCTACTGTTTTCATTAATCTAAGTCCATAATTTTAATGAGGAGATAAAACTTCTGACCCACATTGGGTAGTTTATTTATTTACTGCATTTCTATACTTCTTTTATGCCTGAAGTAGTTTTCAAGTAAAATAAAAATAGCCACATTAAAATTATCGGAATAAACAAAGTATAAAACAACCCAGTTCATCAGTTTGTATCAAAAAGTATCTGTTTACATAAAAAACATGAGATTGTTTTCACAATAATCTTTTTTTCTCCTAAGAAAGAGATAATAGCTCTCGCCACACAACCCCTCTGTGTATTGACTGAACGTGTGGAGAGGAGAGCAGGCATAAGCACGCTGGGGTAGCCCTCTGCCTCAGTGTGAGTGCCAGCTTGTGAGCATCTGTACGAGAAGAAAGTGTCTGTTCACATGCTCACTCCTTGTTATCAGCAATGTTCAAAAAACAGTGTTCCCTATCATGTCCTTTGTGTGTTTGCACAGTGTAGACAACTTGGTGATCGCATGGAGGTGGGAGGGTGGAGAGACAGGCACAGATCAGGAGTCTCAATGTATGGGTGAGACAATGGTGTAGGGAGGAAGGGTTCAAGTTTGTTAGGCACTGGGATGCTTTTGGAACAAGAGGGAGCCGTACAAAAGAGATGGTCTCCACTTGTCCCAAGAAAAAACCAGGCTGCTGGTGCTTAAAATCAAAAAGGTGGCAGAGCAGTTTTTAAACTGAATATTGGGGGAATGCTGACAGGAGACGAAAGGTCTCTGGTTCGGGATGGCTCATCTCAAAGAGATGAAGGGGTAGCTGTTACTTTTCTACAAGGAAATGGATTAGATTTGTCCACTAACAATATGGACTGCCTGGCAAGGTCTTGAGGCAGCAAGAGGAAGGCTGTGGGCTTAACATGCATGGGAAACTATAGATGTTTATATACACATACTAGAAGTGTCCGAGGTAAAATTGGGGAGTTGGAATGCCTGGTGTTGGGGGGGAAATAGACATTGTAGGTATTTCAGAAACTTGGTGGGATGAGGTAAAATCAGTGGGATACGGTGATTCCTAGTTATAAATTATATTGGAAGGATGGGGGGCAAGGGTTGGAGGTGGGGTGTCTCTGTACGTCAGAGAGGGTATACAGTCCAGTAAGACTCAGAGGGTAAGTGAAGTGGATTCGCTTCTGGAAATGCTATGGGTTGAAATAGTGGGCCCAAAAGGAAGCTTAACACTGGGAGTTTGTTATCACCCACCAGATCAAAAGATAGAGGAGGATTATAAAATGATGAATACATTAAAGATAGCAGCTAGACAAAAAAACTGTCTTGTAATAGGTGATTTTAACTACCCACACATTGATTGTGTCCATATGTGTTCAAGTCGGGAAAAAGAGATTGAGTTTCTATATACTGCAGGTTAGGAAAGGCACAAATAGGTATAGAAAAAAGCCTGCATGGTTAACAAACAAAGTAATGGAAGCTGTAAAAGGTAAGAAGGATTCCTGTAAGCAGTGGCAAGCTTGTCTCAGTGAGGTTGATA
Organism: Gekko japonicus; assembly: GCF_001447785.1. Taxonomy (NCBI): domain Eukaryota; kingdom Metazoa; phylum Chordata; class Lepidosauria; order Squamata; family Gekkonidae; genus Gekko; species Gekko japonicus. The sequence goes on from NW_015164669.1 coordinate 1,196,262, forward strand.
AAAGGGAACACATGCTGTGGCAAATAAAATGCAAGTATGTGATCAGGCAAGCAAAAAGGGAATATGAGGAGCATATAGCAAAAAACCATAAAGACCAACAATAAAACTTTCTTCAAATACATTAGAAGCAGGAAATCAGCCAGGGAGGCAGTGGGGCCCTTGGATGACCAGGAGGTAAAAGGCGTACTGAAGGATGATAGGGAAATGGCTGAGAAGCTGAATGCATTTTTTGCCTCTGTCTTCACTGTGGAAGATGAGAAGTGCTTGCCCACTCTAGAACTGCTAATTTTGGGAGGCATGTTGAAAGACCTGAGTCAAATTGAGGTGACGAGAGAGGAGGTCTTACGACTGATAGACAACTTAAAAACTGATAAATCACCAGGCCTGGATGACATACATCCGAGAGTTCTGAAAGAACTCAGATGTGAACTTGTGGATCTCCTGACAAAAATATGTCATCTTTAATTAAAATCTGCCTCCATTCCTGAGGACTGGAAGGTGGAAGGTAGCTAATGTCACTGGAGATTCGGGAAATTACAAGCCAGTCAGTCTGACTTTGATACCTGGTAGGCACATTGATGAACAAAACCTATTGAGGGAGACTCAGCATGGGTTCTGTAAGGGAAGATCTTGTCTCACTAACCTGTTCGTGTTCTTTGAGGGTGTGAACAAACGTGGACAAGGGGGACCCAGTATATGTTGTTTACCTTGACTTCCAGAAAGCTTTTGATAAAGTTCCTCATCAAAGGCTCCTAAGTAAGCTCAAAAATCATGGGATAAAAGGACAAGTCCTTTTATGGATAAAAAACTGGCTAATTAATAGGAAACAGAGTGAGTATAAATGGGAAATTTTCTCAGTGGACGGTGGTAAGCAGTGGGGTACCGCAGGGATCAGTACTTGGTCCAACGCTTTTTAATTTTTTTATTAATGATTTGGAGTTGGGAGTAAGCAGTGAAGTGGCTAAATTTGCAGATGACTCAAAGTTGTTCAGGGTGGTGATAACCAGGGAGGATTGTGAGGCACTCCAAAGGGATCTGTCGAGGATGGATGAGTGCGCGTCAACGTGGCAAATGGGTTCAGTGTGACCCAGTGCACATTGAGGCCAAAAATCCTCAAGTATGTTTAGGACTCAACACTCTAATGGTGACATCTACAACCAGCAATAATGTAGCCTTGAAAGGTAGTGGATTCCTGGGAAGAGTCATTGTCAAGAATTTAGGAATGGCATTCCGCGGTTGTTCAGAATGGCATATCATGTAACGTCTCCAGTATTCTTTTGATGTGTTTTCCCAATAGATAACATTTTCTATTTATTTGCATGGTGATCCTCCCGCCTCTATTTGTTAACAAGAACACAACAGCACAACCATTTTACAACACCCTTTTATGTCTATTTTTAAACAAATCTCCTGATGTTAATACAACATCAGGTTCACTTTTCTTGACCTTTGTGTGAACTGCACTGGTATTGAAGCACTTTGTTAAATGATCAGGGAATAGAGCAACTTACATTTTCCTCTTTTATTTAAAGTTAAAAGGGGTTAGGCAGTGTTCAAGGTTTAGCTTTTTAAAGGAACTGTGCAGAGGAGGCATTGCTTGGTCCATAGTTAATTTGAGTTACCAGTTCTTGTGAAGCATTTATTCTTCTTATGGCCACAGTTCTAAATCCTAATTGGAGCAGCTAGCCTTTCAAATGACTTGATTATTTGTTAGAATCTCACACAGACTTGCCTTAGTGCTTTGCTTCCTGAAATAGAAAAAAGATACAATAGATTCCCATAAGAGGTCGGAAATGATGCAGTTATTAACAGAGACTTCTGTTTGCAGAATTAAAGCTTTAGAATGTCCGCTATACTTCAAATAAAAGATAGCATTGCCTCCTTGTCACTTTAGAAGACATTGAATATATAACTTGGTTAGCCTTAGGGGTACTTTAAATAAGTACTGCCTCATAATGTGCTCAGGCAAAAGGACTTCTTAATTCATCCAATGTTACCTTTGAATTAAAGTTAATCCATGATATTTCCAGCTATCGCATGACAAAATTGTCTTATTGTGTTACTACTATGTCCGAATTCTCTATGCTGCTTTGTCACAGCAGCACCCTAGCAAATAATAGTATTTGGGTTATTTGAGACCACAATTGTGTCAACAGATCCAAACGCCTCGATATATTTTCAATGCTGGTAATGAACAAATATGTGGGAAGCCAGAGACAGTATTCTTCTGCTTTGAATGTGTTTAAAGTAAAAGAAGACCATAGCCGCCGTAATAATTTTGAAGGGAAACAAGCAGTATCTTTCCAACACTCACATTTGATAGGAATAAATGTATCATAAGTTTATTTCTCTAAAGCAATATTGCTGCACTTGCCATGCTTGCTCATTTTGCTGGGTTTTTCAGTTACAGTGCATGGATTCCATTTCCTGCAAGGCATGATGATTTTGCACAGATCAGGAACATTTAACAAAAATTCTATATGTTTCATCCCGATCTACTTTATTCCCAAGGTTTAGGACTCTAACCTCTTTTATCTTCCAGCTACATTAAGTGGAATATCTCTGAGGTTTTAAAAAGTCATCACAGGGAATTCATATGCTTGTATTTAGAGTTCTTTCTCCAACAAGATAGTATTATCCGCCTACAGAGATCTGCTTTCTACGCACTGATTATGAATGCTTCATTATCTTTTTTTTAAAAAAAAAAACTTCAAGAAGAATCTGCTTCCCAATACAATAGTGGCTGTGGGTAATTTCACACACTGCAATTATAATGCATGAACATTACAGATCTGTATTGCACATCCATTAGAATTTGCATCCACTAACAAAACTAACATTTGAAGCACTTATTCGTTTATTTGTATACGTTTTGTCTACCTTTCTTGCTGAAACTCAAGGCAGATTATACAATGCAAGTTAAATGTAATGAAGAGGATGAAACATCTAATAAGCAATGTAATAGGACTGGAACTGCAGAAATCTAAAGCAAAGCAAAAAACTGAAAAAACCATAAGTATTAAACATATCATGATAAGCAAACAGTAAATGGCATTACATAAGTAGAAGTACATTGCACTGAGAAAAAGATAATGCATGAAGCAACAGATAACACATGATTTAAAAAAAATTGCTATCAAGTCAGAATCAATTTATGGCAACTCCACAGGGTTTTCAAGACAAGAGACATTCAGGGGTGGTTTGTCATTGCCTGCCTATGTGTAGTGTCCCTAGTATTTATGGGTAGTCTCCCATTCAAATACCAACTAGGGCCAACCCTGCAAGATCCAGCGAGATTGGGCTAGCCTAGGCTATCCAGCTCAGGGCAACACATAACATGCATAGAAGTAAAGTCCGCAGACTGGTTCCCTTTGAAATATTTCCTTATAATGTAGCTCTAACACATTTATAAACTATTTCCCTGAACATGTCTGTTTTACATAGTTTGCAGAATGCCAGAAGATTCTGCATGAAACATTCTCTCTCTCTCTCTCTTTTTTTTAACTGCCCCCCAAAGGGGCAGGATTTTATTGCATTTTCCACATAACATACACAAACAATCATAACATATACATACATACTAACATACAAACAAATACATGGAAGTTATTCTTAATTCTACCAATATTTATACTAATACCTATTCTGCCTTAATAACAATTTCTCATGAACTGTGTAAGCAACTTTTCTGTCTCTATCATCCTAACAGGTATATATTTCATTTACTAAACTATTGGTCTGTCTCTTGCAAGCTTCCCTACATATGTTTGTCATACCAGTTATAAAACCGTGACCAAGTATTCTCAAATGTCGAATCTGTTGAGCCTTTTATCAATCAATCATGAATTACCATGGAGCAGAGGTGGCCAAACTGCAGCTCGGGACCAGCATGTGGCTCTCTCACACAGTCTAATTTAATGTTAATACAAAGCAAATTTGCATATTTTTCAATAAAAACGTGTGTGTAATATTTGTTCATGTCTTGCGGCTCTCAAACATTATTCTGTGTGGCTGTTACGTTAAACAAGTTTTGCCACATAACCTGGCTCACTTATTCAAGGAAAATTTTGCGGAAATGCATAAAGATAACGTAATCCAGCTTAGAGCTTGGAATGCCAAAATCCTTTCGCTCTCCAATAGAATTACCATTGTGAGATCCTTTATACTACCGAAATATCTTTATTTTTTCCAAACTTTGCCCATCACAATTACTCCCCACCAATTGAAAAAATGGCAAAAGGACCTAAATGATTTCATTTGGCAATATAAGACTCACCGTATTCCGCATGACTCTTTGTGCCGAGCTAAAAAACTAGGGGGTTTGGCGACTCCACATCTTCTTAACTATTATAGGGCCACGATGCTGGCCTCGCTCGTACGACAGTACCATGATAAGGAAGAAATAGATTGGTTAGGAATCGAACTACAAGCACACCCAAATAGGACATTTCAGGAACTTTTATGGTTGCCTCGAAAGGCTAAACCAGTTAAAACCATGACTAACCCTTATCTTAAACATACGTTGAAGATATGGCACCAATCTAAATACTCCATAATTGCCAAACACTCTCAGCTTTACACTTTCACGGGACGGAGCCCATCCTTACATGCTCAAGGGCCCTCCTCTTTCCATACTTGGAGGCAGGCTAACATCACTCGAATTGTTGATGTTGTGACACGGAATAAATTGATGACGAAAGCGGAAATTGAGAAAAAACACAAGACCAGCCTTCAATGGTTTGAATACTTACAATTGCGTCACCTGATTGAGAATACAGATCTAATCAAGGCAGTAACATCCCCAATAACGGACTTTGAATTGTTAATGTGCAGTGCACCTAAAAAACAAGGTTTGATATCGAAAATCTACAAAATCTTATTAGGTAAGATGTATACTAAAACAATGACATATCAAAAGGCGTGGCATTTAGATCTAAATACTTCGCTTTCGGATGATCAATGGTCTCAGATTTGGAGAACGCAACACAGTATGTCAAAATCCTCTGAAATTTTGGAGACTACCTATAAAGTGCTCTCGCGTTGGTACTTAACCCCTGTCAAGCTCTCCCATATATCGAGCACTACTTCGCCAGCATGTTGGAAACTTTGTGGGGAGAGAGCTACATTTTATCACACATGGTGGTCATGCAGGCACATTCTTAAGTTTTGGATGGATGTGAAAACTAAAATACTTACTCTCACAGGTTATGACATACCTCTAGATCCGAAACTCATGCTCTTACACCTGTGGCCGGAAGGGGTTTGTTCAAACAATCAAAGACAATTAATAAATATCTTATTAGCAGCTGCTAAGAGCACTATAGCGACGAAATGGAAGGATAAAGATCCTCCATCTGTGAATGTGTGGCTTTATAAAGTTTGGAGATACTTTTTGTATGACACCATTTCTATTTATAACACCACAGACCAAAATGAATGTGAAATACTTAGTCCTGTTGGGAAATGGTATCCCATCATCGAAAAACTCACTTTTGATGATTTTGACTGGAAAACTATTTACAATGCGAAGTATAAGTTGTTGCTATTGGGTTAATGTTTCTATGACCTTTATGGCTTTGTTCCGTGGAACCTCTCTTTGATTGTATATTTGATTGCATTGGTAGGATAAGTGGATTTCTATAACTTTTGCTGTTTGTTGTTATACTTTATGGTTGAATACGAATAAAATGTTCTGGTTAAAAAACAAACAAAAAAAAACAAGTTTTGCCACCCCTGCCATGGAGTGTCCGTTGATTGCTAGAGGTACGCTATGCCAGTTTGGTGCAGTGGTTAAGTGCGCGGACTCTAATCTGGGAGGACCGGGTTTGATTCCCCACTCCTCCACTTGCACCTGCTGGATGACCTTGTGCAAGCCATAGTTCTGGCACAGCTGTTCTTGAAAAAGAGCAGTTTCTGTCAGAGCTCTCTCAGCCCCACCTACCTCACAGGGTGTCTGTTGTGGGGAGGGGAAGGGAAAGGAGTTTGTAAGCTGCTCTGAGACTCCGAGTGAAGGGCGGGATATGAATCCAATCTCCTCCTCCTCCTCCTCCTCTTCTTCTTTTCCAGGTTTTTGCCGGAAGTGATGTGACACTGCAGCCAGCATTGTGCCCCCCTGTATCTCCACCCACAACCTTCTCAAGATTCCCCCCCCCACTTCAGTGTGAGAAGGGGGACACTTGTACACATCAGCATCAGTGTTCCCTCTACACTGAGTTAGTGTGATCTAGCTCACAGTTTTTTAGCCTCCAGCTCACACATTTTTGTCTTCGCTCAGGAAGGATGGCTCCAGAGCAAACTAATTTATGCTGCAGCCAAATCGCTTGCTTACAACTTTAATGCCAGTAGCTCACAAAGTAGAACTTTTGCTTGCAAGACTCCACAGCTTAGAGGGAACATTGATCAGCGTGTGCGAATAGTATATCAAGGACCTATATCAGTGTGGTTTCCATACAGTTCAATATGACAGAACAGCCACTTGTGCAGGTATTGACAAATGATTGTGTATGTGGCTGTATAATGTTTCTTCCTCAGCATCAAAGAAGTGGACAGTAGGACAGCTTATACTAAAGTTTGCCAACAAGTGGCCTGAAGGCCAGATCTGGACCCAGAATGGATTTTATCTAGTGACCATAAGTGGCCCTACCTAATACTGATGGAAAAATACAGCTCGCTTACATTTTAATTGGGGGGGGGATGAATCCCTCACTTAGCCCAGACATAGTTTGGAGGTTCATGAATAAACTATAGAGTCAAAAATTCCTTCTGCTCTCTCTGTCTTTGCCTCTTGCTAAACAGGGAACCCAGCAAGAAACTTTGTGTGAGAAGGGAGGAAGTATGTCAGTAGGGGTCTACAAAAACAACAACAGCCCAGTATTTGTTGGTTTCGGGTATATTTAACCAAAAAATTATCAGTATTTCCCAGTATTCGCAAATCCCAATATTGGTATGGTATTGGGATTCAGGAACTTTTCAGTGTTTCCAAAAATTTTCGGTAACTCACTGCTGGGAGAATGTATTTATACACCTTCCAGGTGAACTTGCTGCTTGGGAGTTCACTCATGTTATGCAGCTTGCAAAAGGTACTTGCCACTTGGGACTCCCATTTGCACGGTGCTACTTGCAAAAGGCATTTAAATGGAAGGCAGATAAACTTGCCACTTGGGAGTTCACTTGCACAGTGCAGCTTGCAAAATGCGAGCCATGCTACAGTTCAGCTGGGGTGGTGTGGAGCTGAGAACTATGTGCGGCCTTGTCTGGGGCTGGCTCTTGGTGTAGCTGAACACACCCTAATAACAGCCAGGAAAAAAAAACACAGCTTTTGGGGGGCTAAGCTATACTGGTAGCCCAGTACAGATCTCTGATACCCTAAAAATACCTTTTCGTTCGGTTATGCCGAACACCGCCCCCCCACCATATGTCAGTCTACAGCTCATTCATGATCCTCCAAACTGTGGTTTAGACAGTTGTCTGAATTAAACATCTCTGTGTGTATGTGTACCTATGTGAACTTGTTTCACATATATTTTATTATCTTGCATCTGTAAGGGAAAGGCTGCTGCTAATTTGCATTATAAGGGACCTTTTGAGAAATGTATTTCTTCCTCTTTGTTCTGCCCCCCAGTATACCACCTGAACTCTTGTGCTTTGCATCAGTGAAGCTCTCAGTATTAGATGCTGTCTTTTTGTCGACTTTTACTGTCTGTGAGCAAATTCAGTTGTTCCTGCTCTTGGACCAACTATTTGGAGGACAGAGTGGCTCCTGAGAATGCAGAAATTAGCCATCCCTGGCTTTCTCTGTCTACTTTAGTACAACAGAACTAATGATCATGTAGCAACATGTGCACAAAATCACTTTGGTCTACTGCATACAACAGAAAGAGAGGGAGAGAGCAGCTATAAAAGCGGTTCCATCTCATACTTGTATATCTCATAAATATTTGTGAGCTGATTAGTGCCTTGGTATATTTGTGCATCCAGATGGTGCATGGGATATAATTTTGCATGCTGTAATTTTTCACCTCACCTTTCATTCGAATAACAACAGCATCAACATACCATACTGCAGCCTTGAAGTTTCAAGGGAGCACATCAGGGGATAGGGATGTATCTGCTGTCAGTGCTAGTTCATTTACAATGCAGAGCTTGGAGGATATATGATAGTGTATATAGGTGTATGATTTTTATTCATGTCAAATATAGCTTCATAAGAACATAAGAGAACATAAGAGATGCCAATGTTGGATCAGGCCAAAGGCCCATCTAGTCCAACACTCTGTCACACAGTGGCCAAAAATACCAGGTGCCATCAGGAGGTCCAGCAGTGGGGCCAGGACATTAGAAGCCCTCCCACTGTTGGCCCCCCCAAGTACCAAGATGACAGAGCATCACTTGCCCCAGAACCCCTATCTATACCTTGTGGCTAATAGCCACTGATGAACCTCTGCTCCATATGCTTATCTAATTCCCTTTTTTTTTTTTTAATAAAGGTTTTATTGGCTCCCCTAAAAAGGGGAGGTGTTTCGCTTAAAAGAAAAAAAGGGAGGGGTAGACAGTGGGAGGAAGAGAAAGCTGAGTGATATATAAACTGGTAAATTAAACTGTTAGTAATGTCCAATTAATCTTCTTGGGCTTCTTCTGTGTGTTGCCAAACTTCTTTTCTTAGTCCTGTTACATGTATTCTCTGTTAGTATGTTAGTAATGTTCCTTTGAATTCTGTTAGTAAAAAGGGTCTCTTCTGTGCACATCCAGAACCGCTTCTTTGCGTGCTGGGTACTTTTACTATCGCTGACGTGGAGGAGCTTCCTCTGTTGTCTCTGTTGTCTTCTCCTTCCGGCTTGTTAGATCCTCCTTCGGGTTGTTGTTAATACGCTCAGTTCATGTACTATAAATCCTCTTCCTTTCATGCCCCGGAGGTCCCCATTTTCGAGAATGGTATCAATTTCATTTTCGCTTTTATATTCGCTCCCAGACTCTCTATGGGTCCTCCTCGCAATTGTTGACTTATAAGCGCTTATCAGGCACTTCTCGCTGTCACAATTCCAACTTATCTTTTTTGCAAAACTCCCGTCGGATTCACAGCCATAAACAGTCCAAACATTCAACAGCCGGCTCTTACACACAAACAAACGTCCAGACGGAAGTCCCTCCCTCCTTCTCCGCTCGCTTTTGCCCAGCTCCGACATCTTTTCTTTTTTGTTTACTTTTAGAAAGTTCTTAAAATGTGCTCCAGAGAGACAAGTTTCTCACTTTCAAATACATCAAAGGAAAACAT
>NW_015164669.1:1205720-1216527 GCF_001447785.1 Gekko japonicus
CCGGATCCGAGCTCCTCTCTTCTGAGGGGCTCGTTCGGGTCTCCGCTCGCGCGGATTCCCTCCTCCACCGCGGGCGGGCGAGGCGCCCTCGGGAGCGACCCGAGGAAGCGTCCACCATACGCGGGAGCCAGACCGGAAGTCTTATCTAATTCCCTTTTGAAGCCGTCCATGCTTGTAGCTGCCACCACCTCCTGTGGCAGTGAATTCCATGTGATAATCACTCTTTGGGTGAAGAAGTACTTCCTTTTATCTGTTCTAACCCGACTGCTCAGCAATTTCATTGAGTGCCCACGAGTTCTTGTATTGTGAGAAAGGGAGAAAAGTACCTCTTTCTCTACCTGTTCTTTCCCATGCATAATCTTGTAAACCTCAATCATGTCACCCCTCAGTCGTCTTTTCTCCAAGCTAAAGAGCCCTAAGCACTTTAACCTTTCCTCATAGGGAAAGTGTTCCAACCCTTTTATCATTCGAGTTGCCTTTTCCTGCACTTTTTCCAAAGCTATAATATCCTTTTTAAGGTGTGGTGACCAGAACTGCTTCAGAGCTTCCCTTGTTTGTATATGTAGCTTCTGTTTTTCCCCACTGACCATTGGTTTAGTTTGCCTTCTTTCCCACATTTGTTTGTTACTGCAATGAAATATGAACTGGCATGGCTCCTCTTTCTCCTACACAAAAGTAAAACATAAGAACACTTCCAGTATGCTGTTGGTTATGCCTCCAGGTTTATGGAAGTCATAATTCAGTTTTCGAAATATGTAATCATTTTCATGCTTTGTGTACACAGACATAAGGAAAGTCGTTAAAATATTTCTTAAGTTAATAAAGCACTCTTAAAAATGATTAATCGGCCTAAACAAAAGTATGTCATATGTAAAATGCTCTCTTTAAAGAAATTATTAGAAAGATTAGTGAAGCTGAAACTTTTTTAAATTCCTGCTTCACTTTAAAAGATAGATGTTCTGTCAAACATACTATAATATTCATGTGCTTTTTCAGTTCACATTTGTTTTTGTTAATCTTTCGATTTCTCCTTCTTGGTCTAGGATCTAAGGGAGGAATGCTTAAAGTTGAAAACAAGAGTCTTTGACCTGGAACAACAGAACCAAACACTCAGTGTGCTATTCCAACAAAGAGTGAAACCAGCGTCTGGCTTACTACTTCAGGTAAGCTTGCTCATACAAGAATACATTTTTGCTGTTAAAATATGTTAAATTTTACACACAGGGTAAAAACTATATAACATTACATGGCTTGCAGCAATGACAGCAAGGGAAAAAAAGGCATTTGATATACTCTGAGTTAGAAGAACATCGGTTATCTCCAATTTGATATAGTTGGAATTGAATATGTATATACTCAGGAGACATAAGCTAAGCTGGAATGAAAGAGAGAGATGGAAGAGTGAGAGAGAAAGGGGAGTGTAGCCAATCCTGGAATGCTTTTTACTGTGCTCAGACTTCCCAGAGTCCTTTGCGGCTGCAGCCAGAACTGCACTTTAAAAACAAAAGGAAAGATGTTTGGCTGGATGCCGCATGATGCTGGCTTCAAGGGCCCTCCTTCAAGGGCCTTCCTCAAGCTGCACCCAGGGCAGAGTCATAGGAAAATGCTGTGTGGCATGTGAAATTCCCTCCCTGTAAAGTTTAAGTCTGTTTTGTGTAATAAGTAAACCGAGCAAATAGCCAGATTCATCAGCCATTCTGTTAACATAAAAGTTCAGCTGAGTGAGTCTGTAAAGCAGTTGGAACTTGGAACAGGAAAGTGATCAGTGGTGTGACTCTGATTCCAAGCACATGTCACTTTTTAAATACAAGCTTACCCAAACCCCTCCTTATTACAGCCCCCATTCCAAGTGGCTTTTTTCATGCAGATCCCAGGATTTCCACCATAGCCTTTTGAGTGGTCAAGGGTACTCCCTCCTCAGTTTAGCACCAATGGAAAAGCTGATTGGGCCCAATTCAATATATTCACTCAATAAATATGTCAGCCTGTATACTATGTATATGGAAAGTGCACAGGTTTTTCCCTGCATTCCTTACCACTTTTGCAGATGAATCCTGGAGTCATGAGACCCATGCAAAGGAAGAACCTCCTTTCCCAAGCTGTGCCCTCAGATCTCCAGGGGTCTCCCAACCCAGAGTTCGCAACCCTAGCTCCTGGAGTTCTCAGGGCCTTTAGACCAATTTTATATAAAGAATGGTGTTTGCACCCAAGAAAGTATTTTTAGGATTATAGGTTCACCAGATTAATCAATAAAACTAACTATAAAATGTGGGTTTTATACCTCTTTTAAGACTATTTAAATGTTTTTATTTTAAAATGGAATTGCTTTAAATACAGCTACTTACAATAAATTGTGTCATTGGAGAAGAGGCATTTCCTCTTCTCTCATGCAGAGGATGAATACCTCTTTTAAGATGTCATCTGCAGGTATTATCTGCAGATCGGGGCCACAATTACCCCAAACAGATTTTTCTACACACTTTGAGGACGCCCTAGGTTTGCAGAAAAATCTGAAATGGTAAAAAAATTATGTTGAGAGGTTTAAATCCCCCCCAAATTAAGAACATAAGAACATAAGAGATGCCAATGTTGGATCAAGCCAAAGGCCCATCCAGTCCAACACTCTGTATCACACAGTGGCCAGAAATACCAGTGCCATCAGTAGGTCCACCAGTGGGGCCAGGACATTAGAAGCCCTTTATTAGAAATAAAGCCACTGAGAGGCAGAGGTTCCTGGGAGCCCGGCAGCAGCTGCTGCAGTGGTAGAGCCCAGGAGCCCAGGTGCTACAGCCAGGCCTGGCCCACGCAGAGCTTCACGAAGTGAGCTGTTGACAGCAGTGATGCTGGGAGGAAGACTTGGCAGACCTGCCCAGAGCTTTGCCAGGCAAGCCACTGAGAGCGGCAATGTGGGGAGGAAGCCTAAGTGGGCTCACCCAGAGCTGCACTGGGGTGAGCCACTGAGAACAGCAGTGTTGGGGGGAAGCCTCGGTGTGTCTGCCTGGAGCTGTTTTGGCTGAGCCACTAAGAGTGGTGATGGTGTATGTGTGAAAGAAGCTGCACTGGGTCTTGCAGTGGAGGCAATGGGGGGTATCAGGGTGGGGAGCAGAAAGAGACAGTAATGGTGTAAAGGAGAGTAAGAGAATAAGAGAATGAGGTTCGGGAGAACAAGAGAGGGGGCAAGGCAGACAGAGAGAAAAAGGGAGAATGCTGAGGTGGGGAGGCATTAAGAGATAGAAAGAAAGAGTGATGGGGTAGGACACAGAGACAGTGACATACACGGGGAAAGAATAAGAGAAGGGGTGAAAGGATGGAGAATGAGTAAGAGGAAGAGACGTAGGGGGGGAAATAAAGGTGGGAGGAATGCCCCCTCCCCACAAGTTTCTCGCAGATTCCCACTTGTAACATCTTGGCGCAAATTATTGAAATTAATTGGTGGGTTTGGATCTAATATTTCCTAGGTCACCTCCCCATTCCCCTCCCTCAATTTGCCCCCACCACCAAGGAGAAGAGTCTGTTGTTATTATTGATTATAGGGTGCTGGACACTTTTCCCCATCCCTGATTTTAAAACTAGCAGAATATTTTGGCATGACAATGTATTTAAACTGAAGCATGGATTTATGTCGGTTTTCGGTAGTAGTATAGAAAAGGGAAATCTCCTGTCCATGAATAGAAGCAGTCTTGCAAAATTATTCGTTCGTGCATCTCACTTTTCGGCACACCCAACTTCAAAGCAAAATTTCCTAACCACTTCGTTGTCCTACTTAGAGTAGTCAAGAATATAATTTCCATTGTTGCGTTTTTTAAGGCGTGACACAAACAATTTGAATGCAGAGCCTACTTTTTGTATTATAAAGAGATACTCCCCCCATGTTACACATACAGATCAAAAGGAAAAGTGATTACACAAGATTTATTCAGCTTTATGCAGGGGACGTTTTCTGTAACTACATGCAAAAGGTTTTATGATAAAACTGTTATTAAAAGCTACTGTTCCATGAATTTTTGGGAAACTATATGTATGGTTGCAATATCCTAGAGCTTGGTATTCTTGAAAAAATGCTCATGTTAGTTTTAGGATTTGATTATGCATATTGGTACATTAATTCTTTGGCACTAGAAAATTTGATGCATCCATTTCTGGCACAGATGTCACACAAGGGAAATATCATTCCCATCGTGAGAAGATTAAGTAAGCTAAAACCTGACCCAAAAGATCCAGGCTTTCTGAAAGTAAAGCATACTTTAGTCTATGAAAAGCCAACACCAAAATATGTATATCCACCGTAGAATACATTTTGATTTCAGTTCCTTTCATCAAGTTATCTGTCAAGGGTTTGAGAGTTCCTCTTATGCTCAAAGATACCCCAATGAGACTGGCTTTGTCAATTTGGTCCCCTTAAACAGGAGCCCACTGTTACTACAGGTTCTAATCTCTGTGGCAGGGATGTGACTATCAATGTGAAGACATAGACTCCAGAGTGTTACTGATACAAATTAAACAGTATATTGGGAGGCACTACTGCACAATACACTGCAAAACCAAACTGCAAGGTGAATCAGATGCATGATACATTTGAAAAGGCATGAATATAAAACCGTTAGAAAGATGTATATGGTTACAGGAAATAACATGGGATACACGAACAGGTAGTGCAGAAGCATAACATATACACCATTATTTGCCACTTGACCACCCTCTTGCCCATCTTGATATGTCTCAGTTCTCTAGCAATCAAACTGATGCAATTTCATCCAGAAAGGTTGAAGAGACAGGACCCTAACAGGTTTGTGGGCTTCTCAGCCATCAGACTCATGAGAATTCAGAGGCAGGGAGGGGAACATGAGAATAGGCCTTAAGAGACCTCAAGACACAGTATTCTCAAACCTGATGGACCCTAAACAGAAAAGGCTACTACTGGCCTAAAAAGAAAATGCTGCTACCATGCATGCCTTCCTCCTGAATTTTTCTGCATTTCCCCTGGCCGGTGCAGTATGATGATGGCACCCACACCTCAGGGACAGTGATAGAGAGAGATGAAATTCCCATATCAGTTAACTGAAACAACATGCCATTCATAGCTCTTGTCAGTCATGAGTAGGGATGGGCACAAACCAGTTCACATGCCAAAATTCATAATGAATTTAGCCCTGTTTGCAGCCCCTGAACAGATGTTCATGGGAGATGCCTTCCCCGAACATTTCCCGGACCTTTGTCTGGTTTGGTTCGGCTAATTGGGCTATTTAAACCTACCAACTAAGCAGTGTGGGGCAGCCCATCAGCTGTTGGCTTCAAATGGCTGCTGGCTATTTAAGCCTGGAAGCAGATGGGCACACCTGCCCCACTGTTAGGTTGAAATGACTGACAGTCATTTCACCAGTCTAGGAAGGTGCTTGGCATCTCCCTGTCTCCTGGCCACGCAGCCAGAAGAAAGCAGGGTGGGATCATCTGGGATGAGGCTTCCCATCCCATATCTCTCTCTCCTGGCCATGCAGCTGGGAGAAAGTGGGGTGGGATTGTTTGGGAAGAAGCTTCCCATCCCTTCTCCCTGTCTCCTGGCTGTGCAGCCAGGGTGGGATCAAGGCTTCCCATCTCATCTCACCGTCTCCTGGCCAGGCAGCCAGGAGAAAGTGGGATGGGATTGAGGCTTCCTGTCCTATCTCCCTGTCTCCTGGATACGCTGCCAGGAGAAAGCAGGGTGGGATCATCTGGGAAGAGGCTTCCCATCCCATCTCCCTCTCTCCTGGCCACGCAAAAGGGGATCCGAACCACCGGTTCAGTTTGGGGCATCTTTGATATGGTTCGATTTGGGGTTTGGTTCAAGTCTGCCCCAAACCCCAAACTGAATGAGAATTTTTAGGTTCATGCCCATCCCTAGTCATGAGAGTGGTCTTCTTTGTCAGAGTCACTATCCTATGGGACCTGTTTGCATTCTCAGCAATCAGCAGCAGGGCTTTTTCTCTTTTTCTTTGAAAAAGAGGTGCTGGAACCCTCAAGAGGGAAATGAAGTTTTCAATCTGTATACTGAAAACTCAGGAACTTTTAAACATTTAAAAATAATTTTCTTGAAGAGGTTCCGGAACTCCATTTTGGTGTGTTCCCCAGAAAAAAAGCCCTGAGTATGTTCCAGAAACTTCCAATGAGGACTTTCATGCTGGGGTAAAGAGAAAATACCCCACTATAGCATGATTCTACATGCAAATAGTTGGGGGGAGGGGGACTTATGTGTGGAAGCCAGTCCTGCGGAATCTGGTTGCCTGTAGGAACCAACAGCCTTTTCATGGCATTTCAGCAGCTGCTAATCTTAACTCAGCTCGCAGAGTTAATACACCATATTCCAGTCAACACATCATTTTCTGGGCTTCTGCTGAACTCACAGGTTTTCCCAAAGTCGTTGGAACAATTAACACAAAATAAGATCAGATGTCCAGAAATTCATGCTTCTCCTGACCCCATAGTATCACGTGGGGTCAAAAATCATTGGGGTCATCTGGTGGGGTCAACTTTTTTCTGTTGAAAAAACCATTTGAATAAGTATTGTCTCAACAAAATCCAAAGTTTCTGATGGCAAACCACACTGAGTCAGGGTGAGAGATTTGTTTTGTTTGGAGATGGAGACTGTAACTGGGCCAATCCAGGGCAGAAAGCCCTACAGGATTAACAATCTTGACCATTTGCAATGTTATTGTTCATGTATACTGGTGTTGTTGGAGTCTGTTTTCAAGAACAGTGTGTTTATTTGTTTATTCCTTATTTTATGGTAGTGCTGTTTTTCCAGTATTGTATCTCTCCTTATACATAATTCTGTTTTAAAGTGGCAACATTCCAAGCTCCCTCAGCTATTGGCCTGTCAGCCACCTCTTAAGAGTACTCACGTGCCATTGGCCAGGTGCTGGGTCTGCTCCTCTTCCCCACCCACTCCCCCTTCAGCCGCTGTGCCCTGTCAGAATAACTGGGAAACAGCTTTCTCTCTTGACAAAGATGCTTTTTCTGCTTGCCTCCTGTGTGGGACTTAACTTTCCCCTCAGTGGCTCTTGGTAGGTGTCACAAAATGGCAGTTACCTGTGTTTGTAAGATGGCTGTGGTTCTTTGTTTCAAATGTTCCCCCCATAAGGTTTAATTGAGCTGTAGTTCCAGAGAGGGGCCTGCAGGGGTATCACTCACTGGGTTGAATGGGGCTTCCTCATCTGCTGGCCTACAGTTCCCAGCTGCCCCAAGGCCAAAAAGTGCAGGAAAATAGGGACTGTCCCAAAGCAGTCTTCGTCCCTGGGAGGCAGCAGAAATTCAGCCACTCCACAGTCGGCTGGACTGGAGAATGAATGGAAATATCCCTGCTGTCTTGGGCAAGAGAGAGAGACTGAAGTACAGCCAGAGGCCAGTCAAAGGAATGATCCTATCCTGAGTCCACAACCTCATGGTGTGTGCTTACTCCTACAGTGTGTGTGTGCTCCATAACTCTGTAAATAGTTTAATAAATTATTTGATTTGGGCTAATAATCTCTGTTGTGCTCTGACCACATAGTCTCCCCTGCTCTGCACAATACCAAAGGGAGGGGGTAGCCCAGGGAAGCAAGGAAAGTCCAGACCATTGGGTTGCCAACTTTCCAGGGTTCTCCGAAAGACTGGGGATTCCATCTCCAAATAGGGAGATTCACCCAGAGGGGTCTCAGTGGCCCTCTAAAAAGGCAGTGACAATTCCGTGAGTGGTGGCAGCAAAGTTGAGATATACCCACAGGACAAGGGTAGGAGGCAAACATCTGAGTTGTAAACTAGAGCCCGTTTCACCATGGTAGGCAGCCAAGCTTGGTTCAGACAAAGGAAGGAAACCCTTTGCAGGCCTTTGTGAGGAACTCATTGGGGCCAGTCCTGACTAGGGTTGCCAGCTCCAGGTAGGGAGATTCTTGGAGATTTTCTAGTAGAATCTTTGGAAGCCAAGGTTTGGGGAGGGGAGAGGCCTCAGCTGAACAGAATGCCATATAGACCACCTTCCAAAGCAGTTATTGTATCCAGGGGGGAGAGATCTGTTGTCTGGAGTTCAGTTGTGATACCTGGTGATCTTCAGGCTCCACCTGGAGGTTGGCTGTTCTAGGCGTAGCAGTCAGTGCTTCAGGGCAGGGTCCAGGTTCTTGCTGTAGAAGGTGAGTGGGCAATTTTGGACCAGTCACAGACTTTCAGCCTAACCCACCTCACAGGGTTGTTGTCCAAGTCAAAAGGGGGAGAGGAGAATGATGTAAGCTGCTTTGGTCCCCATTGTAGAAAAAGATTACTTTTCCACCTTGGAAACCATTGTTGCTAGTCTCTAGGTGAGGCCTGGAGATCACTCAGGATTACAATTACTCTCCAGATGGCAGAGATCAGTTCCCCTGGAGAAAATGATAGACTCTGTGGCAGTCAGGGCTTCAGAGCACAGAAGAGGTTGCAGGTGTGTGTGTGGGGGAAATGGAAAGCTGAAGAGAGAAGGGGAAATAAAGGTAGATTGATGATTGGCTGGGAAGGAGATAGGGTTGCCAACTCCAAGTGGTAAATTCCTGGAGATTTGAGGGATGGAACCTGGAGAGGGGGAAGTTTGAGGAGGGTGGGACCTCAGACAGGTACAGTGCCATAGACTCCACCCTCCCAACCAGCCATTCCCTTCTGGGGAACCACTGTTGCCAATCTCAGGAGAAAGGTGGAAATCACTCAGAATTACAACTGTTCTCCAGGAGGGAGCGGGGAGGAGATGCAAAGCTGAAAAAAGAGGGGCAGATAATGGCAGGTTGGTGCTTGGCTGGGAAGGAGATAGGGTTTCCAATTCCAGGTTGGGAAATTTATGCAGATTTGAGGGGTGGTGCCTGGAGAGGGTGAGGTTTGAGGAGGAGTGGGACCTCAGAGAGGTACAATGCTATAGACTCCATCCCCCAGACCAGGTGAAGGTTGGAGATCACTGAAAATTACCACTGCTCTTCTGGTAGCAGAGATTAGTTCCTCTGGAGAAAATGGTGGACTCTGTGTCATTATACCCTGCTGAGGTCACCACAGCACATTGACACTGAGTGCCCAAGGCCTTGGCACTCTCCCAGAGCCTCTTTCTAGAGCTTGTTGTATTTATTTCCACAACAAGCCTTACTCCTAGTGTTCCAATATTGTATATTATCTTTGGCCAGGAATAGTAAATGTTATAAAATAATTTATTTTTAACTCACCCCCCTGGGAGCCTTGCATATAGAAGATTAATTTGTATATAATGATAGCGCACAATTGTGTTTAACATGCATTTTGAATGCATTGGGGCCCTTTAACTGTTCTAACAACTTGCAAAGGGCCCACTTATCTGTGAGTGGCTCCTACTAGGGGTCGGGTGCACTAAGAAAAACATTGTTACAATTTTGGATCCAGGCTTTGGGTGCGGATTCAGGATTTGTGATTCAAATCCATGTGTTCCAGAGCCCAGGACCATTATTTTAAATGTTGTATGTTTATAAAGATAATGGCACCAAATTTGCAAAGAACACAGTCCTCCCTGTAATCTAAAGACCTCTTAATTTTCAAGCATATTGAACAAAGGGGGGCTTGATTTTACAGACCACCTAACGTAGATGACTCCTTGTGCAGTTGCACTTCTCTCTACTCATTTCTGAAATGGTGGGCAAAGCGCAGCCTAGCAGGAGAGCTCCAGCTAGTCACAGCATTAAAAAAAAAAACACTCTTTCTGCATTTTTGCACTCTTACCATGACAGACTGATTATAAGAATTACTTATTTCCCCACCAAAAACTCTGCATTTGCAATCCCTCCTTGTTGTAGTCTGTTTGTTTCCTTTCACAAAGTAGAAGTGGCTTCTTTTGCAGACCCTCCCAATCTCTTTCTGTCGGTCAGCCATTATTTCCTATGGAGAACATTTCAGAGGGAATTGAGTGGCAGTTTTTCAACCAAATGACACTGAAATTGCAGTGGAGTCAGTGTTGCCTATTCTGTAAAGAACTTCCAAGTGTCAAGCAAAGTGAGTCAAGGGGACAAATTCTTAAACCGCTGAACAAAGTACTCCCTGAGCTCACGCGATCCGCCGGCCTCAAGCTGCCATGGTGTTCTGTGTGACTTCTGGTTGTACATATGTGATCCCTGTCCCTGCCAGCTGGCCTATGTGTTTTCCCTGCTGTAATGCCAAAGTAAAACAACTGGAGGATGTGAGGGGGAGAGTATGCTTCGCTGCTAGCTTCTTACTTATCAAGCCTGCGAACTGCACCTGTGTTATGTCTACTGTTCGCCTGGTTCCCAGGACCTGAGCAAGCAACCGTTTTCTCCTGCCCGCCAGCGGGAAAGTTATCCATTGGTTGTGTATCTAACTTGAATCCCTTTATCATGTCTGCCCTAACTGCTTGTACCCAGTTCTAACAAGGAACGTGTTTGAGTACCTTTCCAATGCTTTGAAATAAACTTTACTTTCTTTGAAACGTGGATTTATTCTCGATGCTTGGGGATCCAACATATTGTTAGAACTCTTTTTCTCCTATCGTCCCGATTCTGGCGAGACCATGAGCGGGTCTGAGGGAAACCTTCCGACCACTGAGGGGGACACGGGATCGGTCCCAACTACCTCCGCACCTTTGATTGTTACAACTACCGCACCAGGGGAAGGTGCTGTGGGGGGAGCGATTCCCCGACTACCTGCCTACCTGTCTTGGCCGCCTCCAACCCCTTCGAATTGGGGTGCGCGGAAGACACCAGCACAGGATGATTGGGCTTTGTACAACACCCAAGGCACCAGGGAGGTGTACTCCCGTCGAGGCAGTGGGCTTCGAGAAAGTCTTTTTGACAAAGGAATGTTTCCC
>NW_015164669.1:1216595-1216827 GCF_001447785.1 Gekko japonicus
AAGACTGGATGTTTGAGCCGCTGGGGGAGGGAGCCCGTGCAAGATCCTCAGAGGGAGCTGCGGACTTCCAGACGGAGGGAGACTATGGGCCGCCTCCTGAATACCAACCTCGGGAGCCGATCCCGGAGGAGTCGACAAGGGAACGGCTGGAGGAGCTGGAACAATCGGTGAGAGACCAATGCGAACGGTCCACGATGTGATGGAAGCGTTGCCGGGGATGATGGACATTCGA
>NW_015164669.1:1221400-1228672 GCF_001447785.1 Gekko japonicus
CAAATCCCCCCGCCCCAGAGGCCTGTTCCCCGACGTCGGGGAATTTGGCCCTGGGGGGACCCCCGCCTCAGCGTGCACGTCACAGGGAAGTGATGTCATGACGCCGGGCACGCTGGGGGCAGGGCCACGCCCATACAAGGGAAAACTCTATGGTTTTCCCTTGTATGGCTGTGGCCCCGCCCCCAGCATGCCCAGCTGCCTACATCACTTCCGGGTGACGTGCACGCGCACTCACCCAATGCCGGCTGGGAGCCCCCCACTCCCGGCGAAGAATTACTTGGCAACCCTAGAGGGTTGTAATGGCTGTTTGTCAACCAAATGACATCAAAATTGCAGTGGAATTACTGTTGCTTGTCTTCTAAACAACCCCTGTGTTTCAAGCAAATTGAGCCAAATGGACAAAGTACACGAGCCCCTGAACAAGGTTTCCACAGGTCTCTATTTCCCCAACCACAGGAGTTGCAAAGAACAAAAGGGCTCCACCATCACCAGCCCAAAGGAGGGAAGGAAAGACAGCTGTAGCTCTCTGTGGCTTGTCTCCAAAGGCTATCATTTGGAAGTGCTCTATGTTCCCCCTTTGCAAGGATCCAATTGGAAGGGAGAAATGCCATTGCTCAGGAAATCTGTAGTACCAAAGAAAAACATGATCACATGCTGTAGCCGGCTGGCAGCACCTGAAGATGAAAAACAACGTGGATTGTCTTAGGAAGGTTTTTTTGTTACCTCAAAACCTTGGATTTGTGTTACCATTCCAGGAAATCACTGTAATGGCTTGAACCAGTGATTTCTGTCTGTATCTTCAGTTCGGGAATTTTGTTATGCACTTTCCTTGCTCCTACATAGTTAGACTAACACATGGAATTATCGCCTCTTTTCTCCTTGAGGTGATAACAATTCCTGCCATATTTTTGGAACCTTTAAACATCATATTTCATACATTCAGAACCCATCATAGAAAAGCAGCTCCCCAACAGCTACAATATTAGTTAGGATTAAATGTATTTAAAATAAGTGTACAGTGTAATTTTTGTCCCAGAAATAGAACACAAAGGAACATCCACAGCAAAACAAAAAAACAGTACAATAAACTATACAAAAATAGAACAAAATAAGAGACGGTTCAATAACAAACTATCACTATCCACCCTCCAAAACATTTATGAACAACTTTACATATTTTTTTAAATAGCTAAGAGGGTGAGCGTCTACCTAACAACCTTAGGAAGGCTGTTCCATTGAACAGCAACCACTCCAGAAAAGTCCACTAGCAAAGAAGATAGATGGGGGAACTGCTTTGATGCACAGAGTTGGTACATAGTTCATGCCAGCTATAATAACATGGTCTCTGTATGTAGGTCTTATACAGAGGCAGATATACTATGCTTTAAATGCATTATGATATAAACGTCTCATAAGGCATGGTCGACAGGTCCAAAAATATACTAGCTACTCAAGTGGTAAAGGTTCTGTACTGTGATGAAGGTGGGAAAAAGTAGTTTATTCACAATGGGATTATCCAATACTGTAATGCTGTAGCAGGGGCCTTTTTTTGTCTTTCTTACAAAGAACCATGAAACATGTTCACTTTTCAGGTAGTCCCATTATAGGGGCTGCTGCATGAATCAAAAATCAGGTGAGGTCATCCAGTGACAAAACTATTTTGAACTATTGTCCTAAACTTTTGCTTTGCTTATATGAAAGTCCATTTGGTATAAAGGAACAATAATTTCATCAGATCACCTGCATACATTTCTAAGCATAATTGTTTCCAAAGGGCTGTGTTCTATCGTTTTCCCCACAAACACACTGACATTTGAAAGACATTTTGCAGTATTTGGATGTAAAAAGTTGCAGGGTAGCCTTAGGGATCATAGTTTCTCTGTAGTATTGAAACTGGCTTTCCGTTTGATATGCATCCAATGAATTGTATCTGATGAAGTGAACTTTGATTCACACAAGTGAATATACTTGGGAAATTTTATTGGTCTTCAAGATGCTACTGGACTCAAATTTTGCTCTACTGCTGTGGACTAACACAGATGCCCACCTGAAACACATGGTGTACAGTAGCCAGGATCCAAAGTGCTTTGGAACTTTTTCTGTGAGTCTAGTAGGAACTGTTTTTTCACCTAAAAAGCAGTCCACCCTCCACATACTGAGCTTCTTTTGAAACCAAGGTGAGTTGCAAAACCATTTTGTGATGTGGCATAAATGTTAGCTATTCAAACACTGTCTGCTGAGCCAGCAGAACTCCTTATATCAGCCAAAGCAGCTCCTTGGATCCTGGTGAATATTCTTTTTTTAAAAAACTTCTGCTATAGAAACATATAACCCAATTACCCAGATTGTAATAGTGATTTTTAACTTTTATCAGCGTCTCAGTGTATTCTGTATTTTGTAATGGCCAATGGCTCTATACAATAAACCTCTCCCTCCCTACCTACCTACAACCCAATTCCATAATAAAATGTAACAACTTTTTTTTTAAGGCACTATTCCAGCTAGAGGTTGTATATATAACCAGGCAGTTCAGTTAATTAATTATGAATCTCTGATTACATCTGTACATCATTTACTTCTGAATGGGAACTTGTATGGCTCATAACTACCGTATTGTTTTTTTAAAAAGATATCAGCATACATATCAATGTCTATACCTTTATTTTTGGAGGATTCTGAGACTCATGTGCGTTTATTTCACAGAACTGTGTTTGGATGGAAGCAATTAATAAACCTAGCAGGAAGGGGTAAATTACTTCTATGACATTATTATATATGGCAACTCCACTAGGGCAATTAATTGTTCAACACCTGACAAAAGAAGATGGAGTAAGAGGCCCTAGAGTCTGACCTCAGTTTCAGATGTCATTAAACATTAGAGAAGGTTGGAAGATAAAGAATTATGCTGGCTTCCATCAGCTTAAATATATCAAAATCAAACAATTTTGTTTTTGTAGAGAAATTAAATATTCAAGAGGCTAAGAGTGTCCTTCTGCAATCGTCTAAAGATTGGGTCACACTTTTCACAGTACATTTTAGCTAATCCAGGTACTGCCATCCTTTACCACACAACATAACATATTATATGGATATTTTTAATAGCAGTTTCCATGATTGCAGCAGCTAGAAAACTGTTCTTAATTTTAATGAACATTGTCTCCCAACACCTGTAGCCTGCTCTAAGTGGGGCAGGGGGGAAGAATAAACTGGATCCTAGCGCAAATTCCCTGGATAAATCCTTACAGTAGCAGAAAGTTATTTACAACTGATACAAGAAAAGTTAAAGATACAATCCTGTGCTCCAGTTTTCCCCCAGTACATAGTAGCTTTTCCTGGTTTGTGTGTCATGGAATTCTCACAAACTATGTCACTGAAAAAGAACTGTCACACAATGAAACCTGCAGCTATTTTGCTTTCTTCACATATCAATAATTTAGAGCACTAAAAGAATTCTGGAATGGGCCCCTTCAACTAATACAAGTCTTAATTGGTCTTTCACATTGTGGACAAAGTGGAATTTTAAGGACTTTTAATTACTACAATCAGATTAAATGGCTACACTTTGTAATATAGAAGCAGCAGCCAGTTTTTAAAAAATAACATTGACCTGATAAAGTCTAGGAAGCAGCTCTTGCAAACTGATCAGTCTTGCAGTTCCTGCATGGATTCTTTTGAAAGCAGCCTTAGGAAGATGATGACTGATATATTTCCTTGAACTATAGGACTTTAATAAATCTTGTGCTGTTTGATTTTTTATCTATTTGTCCATGTTTGCTTATTTCTAAAATCCTTTATACCTATCAGTTCACCAGTCAGCTTTACTGCCCTTGCTGACCCAACTGCACAGATTCATACACTCTAAACTTTACACAGAAATAATCAAATAAGAAATAGCAGCTGTGCAGGGTTCAGTATCAAGAGGCTTCCCTCAAAGATTTCCTGGGTCCGTAGTGGGGAGGGGGAAATTTTTTCTCCAGATATCTTCATGAACAAAGTGCAGGCACATCCAGCAGTACTTTTTACTAGGGCCACACAAAATAACACAAAACAGTGCATTTCCAATTTCATCAGAACTCTTCATCAGGCTGGATGTTGCAAACATTTTAAAAAGGAGTGGGGTTGGTCTAAATAATAGGTATTTCATGAATAGTGCTTTGTTTTTGAGTTTATACTGTCAACCTGTTGGCCTGGCAAGAGCAGTAGTCTGGCATCCAATCTCCCAAGTCTCAGGTAAAGGCAGTGGAATATTGAAGGCAGGGCAGGGGTGTGGTCCACCCTGGCACTGCTTGAGGAAGGCTCTCAAAGCCAGTGTAATGCTGCATCCAGCCAAATGCCTTTCCTTTTATTTTTAAAATGCAATTCTGGCTGCAGCCACTGGTGGCTCAGGGAAGTCTCAGGCAGTGCAAAAAGCACTCAAGGATTGACTAGACTTCCCTTTTGCCAAGACTGAAGCAAATTTGCTTAACAGATTGTACAACTAAGCCAGGATGCTGATAGCTGTTACATTAATTGCCAGCCTGAAGGTCATTTTCTCTAATAATCTTTCATTTATTTATTTATTTATTTATTTAATTTTCGACTTCTATACCGCTCTGACCCCGAAGGGTCTCTGGGCGGTTTACACAACTGTTTATACCTAACTAGGGCCACATTATTGGTATGGGGGGTGATAACCTACCAGCACCCCGGCCGCGGGCTCAGTTGTTGCTCGGTTCCTGGCTCGGCTGTTGTTCAGTCCGTGGCAGCTCTTCGGCGCTTCACTTCCTGGAGCCCAGAACAGGTCTTAATCCACGGCTCCTTCCAGTGGGCTTCACCCGGTGCTCGGCAACGCGCCAGCCGCAGCTCTGGTTCTGTCCCGCAGGCTCCACCGTGCCGCGTCGCCATGCTACCGCGCACCACGACTCCGCCTCCCTCCAGCCTCACGCACGCTGGGTCGCCAGGGCTAACTCCGCCGCCGCCATTGCCACCGCCTCTCCTGCCACATGTCCTCGTAAGGAGGAGGGGTGCCCCCTGCCACCTAGGGGCAGGTACCCATTTTATCTACTTGCGTTTTTACACGCTTTCGAACCGCTGGGTATTTCATGAATAGTGCTTTGTTTTTTACTTTTGAGTTTATACTGTCAGCCTGTTGGCCTGGCAAGATCAGTAGTCTGGCATCCAATCTCCCAAGTATTTATTTAGACATTGGGTATTTAGACATTATTAGACATTAATTGCCAGCCTGAAGGTCATTTTCTCCTATAGTCTAGCCTTTCTTTCTTCCTTTCCTTGTACCCAGCTCAGCCAGATCTTGTAAAGCAGTAGTTAGGGTGCTGCAGTAAGATAAAACAACCTTTCCCTATCTTAATTTCTTTCCCTCTTTTCCACATTTCTATCATTCATTTCTGTCTCTCTCCACCTAATTTTCCTGTGCCCCCCTCTGTTTTCACTTCTTCATCTCAAGACCTTCTCTTCCCTATTCATCTTGGAATGCATTTAAGAGTAGTATAGTAGCAAACCTTTGTTAATATTATGAACAGAAGGTGCTGGGTTTTCTGGGCACTGTACATTGCACTGGTTCTGTTGGGCTTCCAACCTTCCCCCTTGCTTGAACTTTGATTCTATGCTTGACATCAGCTGGCATTGCCACAGTGGCACTGGGTGCTGCTGAGCACTGTACATTGCACTGGTTCTGCTGAGCTTCCAATCTCCCCTTGCTTGGACTGTGTTTCTGTACTTGACATCAGTTCTGTTGAGCTGGCATTGCCACAGTGGCACTGTGTTCTGCTGGGCACTCTGTGATTCAGTAGTAGTGCTAGGTACTCTGTACATTGTACTGGATCTTTTGGGCTTGGAAAAATGCCCCCCTCAGTTTCTACTGTGGAGATTCTCTGGTTTAACTTTAGTCCTTTGTAAACAATGGAGGACAGGGGCACCTTCTTTGGAGGGTAGTGTGTTTCTTAACACCCAGTCTGGTGAAGCTTGTGATCACTACTTGTTAGTAAAAGTTAGTATGAAAGCAGACTCCTAAGTCTCAGAAATGCCTTGTAGATGTTTGGAATGGCCAGCTCTTGGGCTTCAAAATGGAGAACAGAAGCCCTCCCATGTGCCTGCTCAGAACACAAGTGGTGTGCTGGTGGGTTGTTTTTTTGTTTGTTTGTTTGCCTTCAAGTAACAACTGACTTATGGCGATCCTGTAGGATTTTCAAGGCAAGAGGTGTTCAGGGGTGGTTTGCCATTGCCTGCGTCCACATTGCCCCTGCTTTGCTTCTGAGATCTGATGAGATCACGCTATCCTGGGGCTATCCATGTCAGGGCAAGGGTGAGAGTGATGTGACTGGCTGAAGGTCACCAAGCAAGCTATCATGGCATGAGTGGGAATTCAAACTTGGATTTCCAAGATCGTAGTCTGACACATTAACCACTACATCACTTTGGCTCTCATGATGGAACAGTATGTTGGAATTTGATTTTTTTTTTTACTAGCATAATTATATATACAAAGTTAAATAAAATAATTTTTTCACTGTGTGCATTTCTTTGGGTCCAATG
Organism: Gekko japonicus; assembly: GCF_001447785.1. Classification (NCBI taxonomy): domain Eukaryota; kingdom Metazoa; phylum Chordata; class Lepidosauria; order Squamata; family Gekkonidae; genus Gekko; species Gekko japonicus. Next base: position 1,227,932 of record NW_015164669.1, read on the forward strand.
GCACCTTTAAGACCAAACTTTGTTCTGCTGCTTCAGACCAACATGGCTACCCGCCTGAATCTATTTTCTGGCCATTATTATTATTTGTTTTTCTTCATCATTATTACTGAAAATACTTTTGTTGTATAGAGGATGGCCCCTGACCTGGATAGCCCTAGCCTATCCTGATCTCGTCAGATCTCAGAAACTAAGCAGGGCTGACAAGGAGGCAGGCAATTCAAAACTGCCTGTGAACGTCTCTTGCCTTGAAAACCGTAAGTTTACCATAAGTCAGCTGTGAGTAGACGGCAAAAAAAAAAAAAGGAGTGGGGTATTAAAGAATTATCCACACCGGGTGCCAAATAGGCTAGGTACACCACTGGATAAAGGTCTTTCATACTACTTACTACCTCATACTTTTAACTGGAGATGCTGGTGATTGAACCTGTAGCCTTCTGCTTGCAAGAGGTCTATCACTGGGCCATGGATCCTCCTTTAGCCATAGAACCAACTGAGGAGAGAGGCTGGATATAATTTTTAGAATAAATAAATTAAGGAAAGAAAACTTAATGCTTTCTAAAACTTCCAGCAGTTTCCAGCCAGCACGGGCACTGAGATCTCAAGAACTGATCCAAGAACTTTCTGAATCCTTTAGAACGAGGTTTTGGGATCATTAGTAAAGGTAAAGGTTCCCTTGCTCGAAAGCCAGTTGAATTTGACTCTAGGGTTGCAGTGCTCATCTCCGTTTCCAAGCCAAAGAGC
>NW_015164669.1:1229183-1249489 GCF_001447785.1 Gekko japonicus
CCCTTCAAACTAAAATGAAGGAGGAGGGTACAGTTGTCCCTATGACTGCCATGGGCCTTTGTGATACTTTAAGGGTGTCACTTTTCCACATGCTGCTGGTCTGCTTTTTGCATGACAGTAATGTGTTGGGGAAAAGGACAATAGCAATAAATCAGAGAAAAGAATTGTCTTGGGGCGAACTGTAAATGGTCTTTAGTGGAACATTTATGAATAATTTTGAAATAGGAATAGCCATCTATTGTGACAGTTGGAAGAAAAGAGTGCATGAGTTTTGTCTGAAGAATGAAGATCGATGTAGCTCAGTGTGGATACTGGGAAACTGAACAGCTGCATGTGTCTCAGGCCTTTAGTGACAGTAGCATGATTATATTGCTTTTTGCAGAGAAAAATTGTATTCTTAAAATTGAAGTAAATTGTAGAATCCATTGGTGTGCTTTATTTAATCAGCAGAACCACATACTTACCTCCAGCCTAACAGAATTGTGCTTTTATATTTCAAAAATGGTTTGTGAGCTGTGTACTGTAGAGTTATAATTGATTGGACTGGCAATATGGGTGCCTAGAATTTATTATAACGCATAAATGTATGTTCATATTTGCCTACTCTGCTATTAGGCAGAGTTATTGGATATGTACGCATTGACACAAAAAAGTCACCATAAAGTGAAGTGGCTTAGAAACACATCTGGTATGATAAGCTTATTAAATATAGCATCCTATCCTATATATATAAAAGACCAGTGTACTGGCACTTTCCAGCTCTCCCATTGGCTGTGCTGTGTGCTCCATCAGGCATGGCCCATCAACAGCCAGTCAAAAGTACTCACGTGCCATTGGCTGGATGCTGGGTCCGCTCCTCTTCCCCGCCCACTGCCAGCCTGGCCACTTCCCTAACAGAATAAACTGCCAAAATGGCTGTCTCTACTGATGAAGACGCTTCTCCTGCTTGGCTCCTGTGGGGCTAACTTTTCCCTCAATGGCCGTTGCTAGGCAACCAAGCTTGGTTCTGTCAGTAAAAAGGCAAAGGCAGGAGGTCCATTCCAGGCCTACTTTGGCCTTGGTGAGGAACTCACTGGGGCCAGTCCTGACTAGGGTTGCCAGCTCCAGGTTGGGAAATTCCTGGAGATTTTGTGGTGGAGTCTACAGAAGCCAGAGTTTGGGGAGGGGCTTTTCTTAAGACCTGGCTGGCTGTAAACTTAATTTATTTTTCCCATAACTGTTTCCATCGATGTATTGGTATCTGCTCTCTAAAATCTGCCCTCCACATCCATTTACTCATATATATTTTCACTTCATTTTTTCCAGTTCTTCTGTTTCTAAGTAAATAACTTATATATCCATTGTAGTAAATATTATTGTTTTATAATCAGCTGTTTGAACTCAGTCACCTCTCTTAGAGCTCCGCTTTCCATGTTGATAATCTTCGGTCCTGTTCACACTAGGCGATTTGGGCCGGGAGCGAGACAGTTCGGGGGCGGAGCAAACCGGCGCGATCACACCACAACATCTGGGAAGCGTCGTGCTTCCGTCCCCGAACTGGCCCTTCCCCGCGAAAATCCGCCCCAACTTGCAACCACCTACCTTGGTGGTTCATCGGGAAGCTGCGCAGCAAGCCGGGCGTTTGATCACCGGCACTTCCTTGCGCCGGCTCATCCCCGGTGCCTAGCCGAACTGCGCATGCTCAGACATGCGCAGTTCGGCAGGCTCCCCGTCAGGGCCGGGTTTTCTCCCTGGCGTCTGATCGTGCCGGGGAGAAAAGGCGGCGCGGCCAGGGGATCCGTGGGATCCCGCCGCGCCGTTTCAACTTTGGCGCGGCTTTTAAAAGCCACGCTTTTTGGTGGCTTTTCCCCTGCCGTGTGGCAGGGGCCTTTATCAGTCTTGAAACTGATTGATAATATAGCAACCATTGAATGTTGATTTCTTCATCTCTAATATCTTGCCAGGACTCGATTTCCCCTTGAGCATATAACGTATTGTTGTACATTAAAAAAACACTTTTATTTCTCATGTTCTTATCACTATAAGCTTCTACTGGGGACATGAGTAGATAATTTGGAGGGCTCAATCAATTCTGGCATGTTAACCATATTTTCAAAAGTCAATCTCTAATTCTGTGACTCCTTTCTTGTGTTATGATCATTTTTATTAATTTCTTAATCCACAAATAATTGTGTAAACCTTCATCTAGGTCTGCTGAATCAAGTTGTGCTATTCTTTGTCTTGAGTTTTTAATCCAGTCCACAATCCAGACCAGGCCTGCCACTTGGTAATATGATTTTATATTTGGAGCATCTAACCTTCTTCTCTTTTTCTCGTCTTGTAATATTCTTGGTTTCTTGCCATTCCAAATAAATTTGTTAATCTGTCTGCCACTCTATCAATATTTTTTCAAATTATACATGTATGTATGTACGTACGTATGTTGCGTTTGGAATAAAAAAAATAGCTTTGACAGTACAGTAGGTTGCAGAAATTCTTCCCAGCCACAAGTATTTTAATTTTTTTCTATCTGGATAAATCTGCTTGTATCAATTTCCAGGTCTTGTGACAATTACTTTAAAAATGATTACAGTTTTTCCCAGTCGCATTTATTCCCAGATATTTAATGGAACTGGTAGCTACTGTACATTCTGTACTCTTTATAATATCTTGTTCTTGTTATTGTGTTAAGAATTTTATCATCATTTTTGTCTTCTTCCTGTTGATTTTATGTCCTGAGAAGGATCCAAATCCTTTAATATGTCCCATTACATACTGTAATGATTTTTGGGGATCCAAGACTGTCTCATATGACTTTATTTAAGGAGAATTGTTATTTGACATAGGGGCATGTTGGCATTTTGACCTATTTTGTTTGCAGAACACATGAGTAAGATGTCATCTTCTCATGTATATCCCTGTGTAAATGGTCAAAGAGATTTTTTTAAGGAAAGTCTGTATTTACAGTTCTAAATTTTATAAAAATTATTTGAGCTCTGTTTGTTTTCCTTTTTTTTCTACATCCATCTCCAAACCACTTCTTCAGCTCTTGGGAATATACTGCTGACTTTGCTCTTCATAGCTAGGCAGAAAGGCTTTTAATGAAATGAAAATGGGTTGACCTGTGGACTGTTTTTATCTTCTTCTTCTTTTTTTGCTTTGTTTGAGTTTATGCACATAAAGTCCAAAGAAATATCTCTTGAAACCTTTCCCCCCCATAAATGCAACCTAGAAAGTGCTTTGATTTGTCATCATTGGTTTTGTGGCAAGAACAGGAGCAAATAATTAATAGAAGTAGTAAATATAATGTTGTTGATGTTTTTTCCCCTTATTCGGTGCAAAATTCCCCCCCCCTTTTTCCTATTATACAACATCTGTATTCTATATTTAGGCATATATTTATTCCATTTTTATATAAAATTCTTATTCTGTCAGGTGCAATTAAAATGAATGTAGTTTGGAAAATGGGTATCATTTTGCCATAATAATGGCAGATGAAGTGTTGGCTATGAGTAACATGTAAATGTGTGATTCTGAGAACCCTTTAATCGAAATTATGCAGCAGGTAAAGTAATAGCCACAGCAGGACTTCTCTTAAATACAATGCACATAAACAACAGGTGTGCAAGATAATTGTTTTCTCATCATGGTGCATATTTCACACTCCATATCTCCCAAATGAAATACCAAAAAGAATGCATAAAATTAAATGATTCAGAGATTTAGAGGTTTTCTGCGGCAGGCTGGAAACTGCCACCATTACTATTAAAATAGCCTGATATGTAAGCATTTAATCTGACTCTCTGAGCTTAAAATTTAAATATTGGATGAGGGTGCATATAATTAGCAACTGCTATATTTATATGGAGTTGCAGCTGTCTTGATTCAAAGAGATAAGAGAGATACAATATGTGTCAGGTAATGTGTTTTATGTAGCCCAACATCTGTTAGTAGATGAGCCAAGCTTTCAACCTTTTCTTCAGTCCTATCTCATCCATGACGAGCTGCTGGATTTATTAAACAAAATATTACCTGACCCATCTTGCAGCTCTGTTATAGATGTGTAATATATATGTTGGTAGCAGATTAAATTGCTTATAGCATTACTACAAGGTAACAAGACAAGGTAATCACTGAAAAGTTTGATTACAATTAAGCATAGCACCTTCTTGTGGACACCTTTTTATATAGTGAAGTGATATAATTTTGAAACAGGAAGCAGAGTTAAACTATGGGTCTGTTATCTAAATATGCCCATAAAGAATGTATCGGATGGCATTTTAAGGCATTTAGATTTTTTATCAACTTTGTGTAATTTGCTTGGGGTTACATCTTCTACACCTTTGGCAGATGAATTGCATTAAATGCTCTAATATGCAGGATTTTTTTGGTGATTTTTGAGCTGGCATCTGATATGAGGCTGTCAGTTTCTTGGAATATATCCTGCACGCTGATGATGATGATGATGATGATGATGATGATGATGATGATGATGATGATGATGACGACGACGACAATGACGATGACTTCTATTGTACTGTAGGAGGTGTCTAGCAATTCAAAAGCACCGGGATCTATAGTGAACCGTTAAAATGTCGTTCCATCCATTCCAAACTATTCTTTTTGTATTGAATCCTACAAATGGGCTTCTTTACTCCTCCTATGTGGACTTATCTGTGATTATGTTTTGTTAATGGACAGAGTTTGGGTCTTAAGCCAAAAGCACTGTAGGCTGAAATCTCTGCTGACTTTGCTGAGGATGTGAAATACTATACCACAAGATAAAATCAACATGTAAATGTGCTGTGTAACCAGAGTCCATCAGAGCCTTAACTCCCAGATGTCTATTAGGCCTTGAAAAGAGCAAGCTGGATTGCAACATTAACCTTCATTGTTAAACCTTGGCAACATGATATTGACAGGCTTAACTGAGAGTATTTTTAGCAGGGCAATGTTTAGGCATTCATATTCATTTCTGTCTCTGAACTTGAGCGAGCCATGTTTCATTATTCACTCACCTATGTCAGGAGAACTGGTGATTTGTCTATGTCTTGCATGGTAGTACAAGGGCATTGTGAGCATTATGAATTAAACTACGCATCTCTAGATTTTGAAGTATGGAAACCAGAGGGCCAGGACAATCATGTTTGAAATTAATAGCAACTGAACTTAATGAGTCACAAACACATTTCCACATTCATTTACCCTTCCTTTTGTTGGAATATGCAAGGTCTATAGTTCAGCCTTATGAAGAAGATCTGAAGATCATTCTACAGGGGGACAGCTGAAGGACTTATAGTTAGCATAGCTAGATTAGGGACTTCCCACTTTTTCAAATTGTGTCCTTGCTGTCTCCTGACAGCCATTTAACCCTTCCCAGGTGATCCCTGCCCCTTTCTCCCAGCCATGGTGATCTCCCCCTTTCTCCTGGCCCCAACAAGCTGCAGCCCTGCCCCCTGTCTCCCAGATGTGGCATGCTGTGGTTGGAAGAAAGGGGGAACTGAATTTGCCAGACCAGTTCAGTTCAGGCAGGGTCCGTTTAGGTCAGTTCAGTTTGGGGTCCAGTTCGTTGGCTGTCCTGAACCTGAACCATCCTTTTAAGGTTTGTGCCTGTCCCTACTGGAGCCAGTCATTCAATATGCAAGAGGAGCAGGGTGAATCTACTAAGAACATCTCATGTCATGTGGAAATGTGTTTTCAGGCTCTGGATATTTGAGTACTGTGAAATACAATGACTTCTTGCAACACGAACATTTTGTTTTAATGGGAACTTTTATACCCCAAGATGAATTGGTATTCCTATTGTGGTATGAATTTATCCTAGAATACAGCAATTGGAAAACAGACTTTCAGATTAAAAAACAGCAACTGGAAAACAAAAACAAGGAAATTAATTACCTAATAAATTTTCACAACTTGCAGAAGAGCGTAATTTGATTGACGCTTAGAAAATCAGAAATCAAAAAATGAAGGACTATACTTTTTATTCAGCAAGACATAAATCATGGTCAAGGATAGACATGTGTTGGATCTCCTCAACAATTATAAATGATTTAATGGAAGTGGAAACTCTCAACAATTATGAATGATTTAATGGAAGTGGAAATTCTACCAGCAACGTTTGCAGACCATAATCCTCTTATGACGAGATGCTCCGAAGAAAAGTAAGGTAAAGGTAAAGGTTTCCCTTGCTCAAAAGCCAGTCGAATCCGACTCTAGGGTTGCGGTGCTCATCTCCGTTACAAAGCCGAAGAGCCAGCGCTGTCCGAAGACAATTCCGTGGTCATGTGGCCGGCATGACTAGACGCCGAGGCGCATGGAACGCTGTTACCTTCCCACCGAAGTGGTACCTAGTTATCTACTTGCAATTTCTTGCTTTCGAACTGCTCGGTTGGCAGGAGCTGGAACTAGAGACGGGAGCTCACTCCGTCTTGCGGCACCCGGGTCTCGAACTCCTGAACTACTGACCTTCCACAGCCTGCAGTTCAGCGTCTTAACCACTTGAGCCACCGCAGCTTTAGAAAAGTAGATGGACTCTAAATACATTTTTACTGAAAAATCTAAAATTTGTAATGGAGACAAAAAAAAGAGTTCCAAATGTTCTTTCAGCAAAACATACAACCAGATATTTCTATCAGATCAGTGTGGGATGCGTTTAAGGCATACGCCAGAGGTTGGATAATTAGAGAAGCAGCACACATGGGGAAAAAAAGTGGGAAAATTCTCGCAAATTAAAGAACAGATCAGGAAGCAGGAAGATAATTTAAAGCAAGACACTTCAGCTGAGCATTTAAAAGTGGAACTAAAAACTTTTACAACACCAAATGAACTGTTTATTGACAGAAGAATTAGCAAAAAAAAATTACCTATGCAAAGCAAAACTTATTTGAAAATGCAAATAAACCAACTAGATGGCTAGCATACAAATTACAAAAAGAAAAAGAAAAAAGATATATAAAAATCTTAATAGATGAGGAAGGAAAAGAAAAAATACACCCATAGAGCTAAAAAAATAATTGAAACATTTTATAGAAACCTATATCAAAAAAGAGAAGCTACACCAGAAGAGAATAAATATTTTTTTCAGAAATAGAATACCAACAAATTCAATGAGAAACAAAGGAAAATTTTAAATGATCAAATAACAATCTGAAATCACTGAAGCAATAAAGAAACAAAAAAAGGGAAAACACTAGGCCCTGATGGTTTACCAGCAGAATTTTACCACATATTTGAAGATCAATTGATATTACCTTTAAAATATGTTATACAGAATGTAAGAGAAGATGGGAAAACACCTGATACTTGGAATTAAGCCTTAATAACCTTGACACATAAACAAAACTCGAATGAGAACGAGATTAAAAATTATAGACCCATCTCATTATTAAATATGGATTATAAAATCTGTCTCTATTTTAGCAACAAGACTGAAGAAAATATTGATACAGATAATTCATCAATATCAAGCAGGTTTTCTACCCAAAAGACAGCTTAGAAATAATGTACAAACTGTCTTAAACGTTATTGAATACTTTAAAGCCCATCCGGAGAAACAGATGGCTTTAATTTTCCTGGATGCTGACAAAGTGCTTGATAATGTCAGATGGAGTTTTATGTTGGAACAGCTGTTAACCTCTCAATGTGGTACAAATTTTTTTTACAATGGTTAAAGCAGTTTATACTAAGCAAAGAGCTAGGATTCTCATTAATGGTGATTTATCACAAAACATTGAAATTCAAAAAGGAACTAGACAAGGCTGTCCACTTTCACCATTGCTGTTCATATTTGTACTGGAAGTACTAAACAATATGGTTAAAGAAGATAGTCTAACATCAGAGGAGTTAAAATAAGAGGAGAAGAATACAAACAAGCATTTGCAAATGATTTGGTATTTATTCTAGAAAACCCACTGGATTCAATTGTGAAACTATTGACAATATTACTGGAATATGGAAATGTGGCTGGATTGAAGATTAACCTGAACAAGACAAAAGCGTTAACCAAAAACATGGATAATGATCAAGTGTAACAGTTACAAGAAAAATCCGGTTTTTGATCACAAAAGAAAGTAAAATATCTAGGAATAAACATCACAAACCGATGTAGCTCTTTGTTGAAAGGTAACTATATGGAACTTATGATAGAAATTAAAAATACTTGGGAAAATGGGGGAAATTACAATTATCCTTGATGGGTAGAATAGCCACAATAAAGATGAATATCCTCACAAGATTAATCTTTTTATTTCAAACAATACCAGTTTTTCAGAATCAACAGTATTTTAAAGAACTTGATAAAGTAACGTCACAATTTATATGGCAGAGTAAAAAACCAAGAATAAAAATGAAACCTTTTCAAGATGCTAAAGAAAGAGCTGGACTTGCATTACTGGACTGGCTTTTATATTACAGAGCAGCAGCACTGATGTGGTTAAAAGAATGGATCACATTAGAAAACACTAGAATATTAACTTTGGAGGGGCATGATCTGTTATTGAGTTGGCATGTATTTATGTGATATGGAAAATCACGTGCACACAGCTATTTTTAACAACATTTGATAGGAAATCTTTACTGATGGTATGGGAAAGCATTAAAAGATTGTTTTATACCAAGATACCCAAATGGGTTTCACCACTAGAAGCTTTTACAAATCCAAATGTATTTCAAAAAAATGTTATGGAGATATGAGAACTTGTTAGATAACAAAAGTGAATTAAAATCAATAGCAAAACTTAAAGAACAAGAGATTAATATAGGTTGGTGGGAAAGGTTACAAATAGATTCGCTAAAGACAAACCATTAGGTTTTTACACAAATATGACAGAAATGGATAAGATATTGTTATGTACTGAAGAAAAATTGATTAAGAATTTGTATATAAATATGTTAGAGAATAATACACAAGATGAAATAATTAAAAAATGTATGGTCAAATGGGCACAAAACCTGGGTCAATCATTGCCTTCCTTACTGTTCCTGCAGTCACACTCAAGAGCAGATTCTAGCACATCCCTGGGCACCATTTTCAAATATATTTTGCAGTGCATGTAGCTGCCCTGGAAACATGTACTGGAAGGAAACAAGCTGTTGTGAACTGTGTGCTGATGCAAGTCAGGGAAAGGAATTCAAAATCGGGGGGGGGGGAAGCCAGTGAGAGAGAGAATGCTGAAATGTGGGGAAAGAGGCAACCAAAAAGGAATGTGGTGGGCAGGGAATGTACTCTTAGGGGACTTTCTCAGCCCCTTGTTGCTGCTGAAGTGCTACAATACTTTAGCACATGTGCAAAAAGAGGGGAACCCGGAAAACCAGTCCACAATGTGAATGTGAACAGATGGAACACTGACAGGGGAAAACAAAGAAAACGTGTGTATTGATTGCACCGATAGCACCACTGATAAAAATGGAAGGTGGCTGCAGTCTGGAAAACGCCAGTATTGAATAAAGTAACCACATTGGCCCATTAATTTATGAATGGAGCCACTAGATATTGCTGTTCAGATTGAATGGCTTAATGCAGAATGTCTGTATGTCATGAAGTCCCTGGCATCTCCAGTTAAATTCATTCAAGTAGCAGATGTCTGCTTAAGACCCCTGTAGAACTGCTGTTTGCTGGAGAATGCAGAAGTAAACTAGACAGAACAGTAGTCTGACTCAGTTCTAGGCAGATTTATATGTTTATCATACCATGTAACACACACGCACACACGTGTTTGGAAGTCTTTTAAAGAAAGGTTGGCATGTTTACATGAGGCTGTCTACCTCATTACTGGCGTTTGTATTGTTCCTCCGAGCCCATGCAAAAACCCTTGGACATAAGGATGAAAACTGTAACATGTGTTTCATCTTCATTGTTTATTTTAAAATTTCCCCAGTTCCATAGAACTGCTACTAAGTTTCAGAAATTGTTTTCTCCATATTTTGAAACTTAGGAAGATTTTATTTTTTCCTGAAGCCTTTGTTTTGAATATGTTTTCAATAAAGTACTTTGCTATTCAGATTTGCTTTGGAATCTTTACGGAAACTGAATATTGTAAATACAATTATCCTAGTGCAGAAAGCATTACAATTTTTAGAAGGCATATATACAAATATATATAAGATATGCTGGCTTTGAATCTAGTAATGAGGCCATTTTGTCGTAATTTTGCTCTGCCTGTGCCTGTTCTTCTTCCGTGCCTGATAGTTCAGTAATATACAGAAAGTGGCTTTCAAAATGCAGAAGATCAGAGGAGAAAAAAAGAAATATGGCTTGTTCAACATTAACCTTGACAAATTCATGTTCTTGTCATGTAAATGAATGAAGCTTTCCAGTGTCTGGCATTCTGGACCTTGAGAAACAGCAATAAGCAAAGATTGTAGGAAAAGGAGCTTATCTACCTTGATTTTTAATAGAGGTAAATGAATTATTTCAAGAGGGAAAAAAGAAGAAACAATCTCTTTAGAATACAGAGTATAGCATGTTCTTGGGACACTGGTTTATTGCTACCAAACTTGCTGGGAGTGCTTTGTTACTTTTTTCTGTTGTAACATATTGATCCATCTTCTCCTAGCCTTGACTCTCCTACAGGCAAGAGGTTAAAGTCAGATAATAGTATTAATTTTCCAGACATCTGCAGGTTTTAATAGCCTTTAGAAGGCTAGAAATGGTTTCTGTTTGACCACCACAGGGCTAAAATGCCGTTAAGGCCTAGACTGCAGCAATACATTACAATCATAGCCACATAATTCAACTTTGCAATAAAAAACTAATTTATTTTATTGGAGGCTTAAATTAATGTGATGAACTTCTCTCTCAACAGGACCCTGTACACCATTCTCACAAAAGTAAATCCCATAAGTGTATGTAATTTGGTCCTTATGTAAGACATAAAAACTGCAACAGAATTCAAATTCTCTCTCTGTGTGTGTTTGTGCGCGTGCACATAGAGGTGGGTTGATGTTAATTTGAATTTCAAGAATCCCAACAGCTTCCCCTTCTGAAAGGTAACAATATTAAGATATATAAAAATGCGTAAATAAAATACATGTTAACACAATGAAGCCCACTACATTACCGTTAGAAGTCAGCCCAAATAAAAGATGGCTCATAGCAATTTAAGAAACGGAATATGGTTGCAGCAAGGTAGATGGAGAAGCTGAAAGATCTAATTAGATATGAACCTAAATTCTAGAAGGGTCTCTAGCCAATCTTAATTAGATTTAGGGTTGTAGACATAGATGTGAAGGCCTTGGGGGGGGGGGGAGGAAAAATTTAGGGACAAAAATGTTTTTTTTCAAGGGTGTCCTTCCAAGGTGCTCCCCCCCCCATTTTTCCAATGGGAAAAATTGGGATTTGGGGGGACTACTGATAAAAAACAACCTCAGGTGAAATATCTTTTCTTCTAGAATGAATGAAATTATTTTAAAGACAAGTTGGAAATACAAGAAACAAGTAAACACTGTGATATGAATGACTAGGACATTTAGTAAGGATCATATTATATTATAAATAAAACTTTACAGAATTACAAGGAAAAGTCCATCATACTCAATGAGCACCCGGATATAAGCTCATTTTGTCCCAGTCTTCCTCAGGAGTAATCCTATTGTATTGAAAGGTGTCAGCCTCTTGATACAGCTCAATGTCTGTTAGGAGCAAACCAGTGCTTAACTTCTTCTTTATTTTCTACAAATTATCCTGGAAAAAAATCCATGGCATTTTAAATGAAAAGCAACATTGAAGCATGGGAAGAGAAGAGCTTTGTCCAGAGATAAGACCACACCAGATTCTTTCTTCAAGAGGAGAAGTTTATTAGGTACCTGGTCTAGCTTGACACACTAAGGTGTTATCCAAAAAGCCAGACCCCAAGCATTGCAGTCACCAACGTTATATAGTATTTGCTTACAAGCTTTAATCACATGTCCCAAGCATCAGGCAGTGGAAATTTTTTAACCATACACCTTTTTTACCAAAAGGAAACATCTTGAAGGTGCACTCTCTTGCTTGTGGTTACAATATGTTTATGCCTTTGCATCTGTGAAACTAAACCACAGACACGAGTGAGACTTGAGATAATGGCAGTTAGCTAAACAGATCATACTTTAAAGAGGAAAAGGCCTTTAGGGGAAGTTCTAAACCACAAGTCTCTAGGTAGAAAACAGGAAACAGATTGGGCCAGAGTTTTATTCAAGGCTTGAAGACTTCTGAGACATCAGACAGGGCTATTTAGATTAAAGTATTATTTTTATTATTTTGCTTTAACATGAAGCTGAATGGAAATGCCCATCTACATGACATAATAGTATGAACTTAGAATATAAAGGCAATATGGCCTCCATCTAAGTAGAGCATAAAGAAGATGTTTAAAGACACAGAGGTTAGAGCATTTGGATTCAGTTTAACTATGACACTGCTTGGTGAGCTTGGGTCAGCAGTCATCCATAGTGGGTTATAGTCTCTCAACCAAACCTATTTTATAGGATTGTTGTAAGGCTAAAATAAGATAGCCTCATGTGTCATCATAGATGGGTGTGACAATATAGTGAAAGATAATGGAAAGCACCTGTACACATACACATTTGTGTATATGCATATGCATATTATACACATATTGTCATTGTATATGTGAGCATTTACACAGCTACAGTTGAACCAAAACTACTTGCTGTGCTGTAGAAACCTACATTATCCTGTTGGAGATGTCATGAACAGAATTTTACCCATCACCAAAGAACTTGTGTCTAAATACTGGCAGAAGAAGTCATAGTTTTATTTCAGAGAACACCAGTTAAAGTTGAAAGTATTTATGCAGGATTTAAAAAAACCCTACCATGTATAATTACTACCTTGTTTTTCAGGATTTGAAGAAATTTTCTTTGATATATGCCCATTTTTATTTCTGTCTCGGTGCTACAAGAAACCTTTTGCTTCTCCCATTATAAAGTGAGAAAGCAGTATTTGATAGCAACAGCTTGTGTGATAAAATGATCATGGCAGCAGTGAGAAAGAATCTAATAAGGGAATTGATCTGCAGATTCCAATTCTGTAAGAGCCAACATTGATCAACATAAATGTCAATAATGGGATCCTACTGAGGTCTACCAAATACTTTTAGATGATTTGGGGTTCTGGTGACAGCCTCAAGGAGCAGATGTGAAAAGTTTGAAACTAAAATACACACAAAGAAGACCAAAGTTGTATTGTATTCTGAGTGATACATTTCTGGGTATCAAGACTCGGTACACATCTATATCTCTGCCATAAATTGTGTATAATCAAAGAAAGGATGAGCAGCAGATTTTGCTGGTGGCACTCAAAACATTAGTATGGCATTCCTTCAGAAGCCTTGAGGTTACATCTGTTGGCACATCTGAATTAGAAAAGATAGCCATGCCTTATAGTGTTAAAGTGCAAATATTTTGTGTGAGACAGGTCATAAAAGATTAATGATGTAGTTCTTCCTTGTCACAAAAGTTTGAAGTATAAAATAGTATTTTAAAATGATTCTGACCACCCTGAAATATAAAGGTGAGGGCTGTGAAACCATGTGAGTAATCTGAAAAGATAAGGTGCCGAAATGTGTAGAATCGGAGTTTTACTTTCTATCTCTGCTCTGTTCACTTCAGTTTAAATGGTGCCGACTCTCCTACACAGAAATTCAGGGTGAAGGGAATTTTATTTCATCCATCTATGGTTCAATAGAACCAGGAAGCTGGTAGTGCTGTTGGTACGAAACAACCAAGCATAGATGGTGAATATATTTAATATGAACTTTTTGAATTTGCTATTGTGAGACAGGATGTTGTCAACAAACAGCAGAAGCCTCTGCAGTGAAAAGCAGTAAATCCTTACCACCCCGGATTAGACCGTCTATGGTAAGGTGCTGCTGTTCGATGATCTACATGTCAAGAATCATTGAACAAACAGGATGGCACAAGGCTGCCTTATACAAAGTCAGACCACTAGCCTAGGAAAGTCAGTACTGTCTGTTCTGACTGGCAGCCACTCTCCAGGGTTCCAAGTTTTTCATGTCACCTACTACTTGGTCCTTTTAACTGGAAATGCTGGGGATTAAATGTGGGACCTTCTGCATACAAAGCAAGTGTACTCTCACTCAGCCATGCAACCTTTCTCACACAATTAATTGATTTAACTTATTTATAGCCCACCTTGCTCACAGAGTCACAAGGCAGATTACAGAGTACAGAAAGAGAAAAAAAAAGTGTCACCATAGTATCACCAAGATGAAGAAACAAATCAGGGCAGAGGGAAATAGAATCTTTAATAACTGTACAATCCCTACAAGTTTTGCATGCAGCTTTGTCAGGGGGGATCTTTCAAATTCTTTTTAGTTCCATTCCCATACTTACCCTTAAACAGAATGAACAATGCAATAGAACTAAGCTAAATGACAACGTGAACAGCAAACTGCACAGGTCACCATAGTGCAAGTAATGCAGAATGTGGAATTACAAAGGTAAAACACAATGCAGAATCTACTCCCCATTCCCATATGATGGGACTTTCTGGTCCATTCTGTCCTACCGCAGAATGTCCTCCTTAACATGTCTGTTTCTCACATTTTGTTGGAGCTACCATGGAAGTTTTCCTGACCTCCTCAGGCAGGCCGTTCCTATCACAACATTGGGATATCCCCGAGGGAACAAAGAATAAAAGGAATTTAGGTATGTTGGGAATTACCTCCTGTAGTAGCATAGTTCTAGGGCACTGGAATAAGAAACAAACCTATGATCTGGGCCAGTAACTTACTCCAGTTGTATAAAAACAGAATTTAGAAATTTGTTTACAAAAGGCAAACACATATAAAAACATACAAGTAGGGAAAAGCTGTGCACAATGAAACAAAAACAAAATAATAAACCTAACTGACGAGCCTCTAGACACTGACCCTGAGCAGTAGTCTTCCCAGCAGCGCTGATGCAGAAGTGCCGAAAGGAGGGAAGACCTCTCCTTCCAGTTTCACAAGCTCTTCCAGACATAATGTAGAAGTTAGCTGTTGTACATTTTCTGGGTTTGTCTGGCCGTGATCTTGGCATTGTAGGACCTGACATTTCGCTAGTAGCTGTGACTGGCATCCTCAGAGGTATAACACAGAAAGACGTACTCTCTGCATCAAGGTGAGAAGAAAAATGGTAGGCAGGCAATTTATATCTACTCAGGAAGGTGGGGTAGGGATGAGTCATTATCATGTAGGAGCTCCCCAGGCTGTGAAACATGCTAACGGAGGAGCTTTCCTGAGGAGCTTCTTTTGTATATGCATTGGCTGTTTCCTGAAGAGGTTCTTTTGCATATAGATTGTTTCCTGAGGAGGTTTCCTGTTTCCTGAGGCGGTTCTTTGGCTGTTGAAATTCTAATCTTACCTGTAGTGCTATTGTCAGATGCAGAGCCTTTTGTGTTTTTCACAAAAGCCTTCAACAGCATAATGTAGTAGGTTCTTCTGCAATGCTCTCTTCATCTTTCTCTGATGTATCGTCTACGTTCTTCCTTGTTCCTCACTCCTGCCTTTATACTAGCTCAGCTGTCAGTTCCCTGATTGAGTGACCAATCAAGATGATCAGTCAATTGATCTATCTGATCTAATCTGAATCTAGATCTTCAGCTGTCAAGATGGTCTGCTGTCAACCAATTACTTTGGCAGTTCCCAGCTGGCAGCTATCATGCTGAAAGGCAACTATCTGCAGGTGTTAATTAGGTAAGGTACATCATAACTTGGAAAACAATCCAGACAGTACTTACAGAATGACAATTCCAAAGAAAATGCAAATACTTAGGTACTGAGGACCCACCTTCATGACAGTTCCACGAGATTGGGAGCACCACAGTGAATGTACATGAGTGACCTGTTGCTAATCTTACCAGTTTGCATGGTGGAACCTTCAAAAGTTTCTGTTCAGACAACCAAAGCTGCTGGGGCAGAGCATAGTAGGAGAGGTGGTCTCAGTTTCTAGAATGGAAGTGAGATCACGTTACATGTGATGGTGGTGATTTTTTTATTAAAAAAAAAATCTCCCAACAATCAAAGGAGCAGTGGTGGAAAGAGAGGATTTCCAGTGGGAAGTCTCCTGCAATAGCAGGAAATCTAGCAACCCTAAATAGGGCAGTTGTTAAAGCAAACATATTTCTGGTGTCTGCTTTAGGAACCGAAAGCTGTTCATCACCATTATATGGAACCACTAATTTTCTGCTGTTTTTTTTTTAAACCAAACCTCGCAAAGGCACATGCGTTTTGGATGTAATGTGTATATAGGCTACTTGAGGCAGTGAATATACTTCCCCCCCCCCCCCATCAGAATAAAGAGGCAGAAACAGGATTGGGATTAACTAATAATCACTTTATTAATTATTTACAACTTCTGCAGCAAGGGCAAACTCCCGAGTGTGGATATTTGGTGTCGGCCCTCCAACCATCTCCTTGCTTTATGCTAGGTGAGCCACCTTGCCCCAGATGTGAGCCATCCTCTTGGCTCAACCCTGGCTGGCCTGGCAAACTAGGAGCCGCCCTGTAGAGCCCCAACCCCCCCCCCCCATTTGTAATTTAGAGGGGAAGCCCTGCCAGGGCAGCTCTGCAGGTGGTCCACACTCCCCTCCCTAGGCCACAAAACCCACAGGTGAAGGTGAAAGACCCCCTAACCCTCAAACAGGGGAGGTGCTCTCTAGTGCTCACTGTATTCACTTTCCCCATTTCTGCACCAACCTGCCAAATGACTGAACCTATTTTAGCGACTCTACCACTTACTAAGGAGCTGCGGTGGCTCAAGTGGTTAAGACACTGAACTGCAGGCTAGAAGGTCGGTAGTTCAGCAGTTCGAGACTCAAGTGCCGCATGACGGAGTGAGCTCCCATCTCTGGTTCCGGCTCCTGCCAACCTAGCAGTTTGAAAGCAAGAAATTGCAAGTAGATAAATAGGTACCGCTTCAGTGGGAAGGTAACAGCATTCCGTGTGCCTTGGCGTTTAGTCATGCTGGCCACATGACCACGGAAATGTCTACGGACAGCGCTGGCTCTTCGGCTTGGAAACGGAGATGAGCACTGCAACCCTAAAGTCGGATTCGACTGGCTTTCGAACAAGGGAAACCTTTACCTTTACGTTTTTACCACCTACTAACATCATTCCATCCACTGCAAACAGTGCAAGGTAGGCAAAAAACATGCACAACAGCCAATCACAAGGAGGGTGAAAAAATTCCAACCTGGCCTTTAAACATGGCTACCAGCAACAGCCTGCACTGCCCACAGGGCGGGCAGGTGGGCTGAGCACGAGGACAAAGAGGTCAGATTGGGGTGGAGCTGGCCTTTCGATGCCCACTGACTCTGCACCTGACACCCAACATTGCAATGCTTGCGTTGCACATCCCTTCCTTCTCCCTTCCAGGGAAGGCAAAGGTGGCTCCTGCCCACAAGAGCCTGTTGTCTCTGCAGGCGGAGGAGCCATGTTATGTGGACATGTACATCTTTTTCTGGATAGCTGAAAACTAGGAACTCTGGATCTGAGTCCAGAACTGCAATTGTGAGCTACCATGGACTCTGTGTGCTCAGTCCTCACATCCTTCATGAGGAGTAGAAGTGAATAAAGATATGCTCCTGTAGTTAGCTAGTAGTAGAAAGTTTCTATATTGATCAGGCCTGGTATGTGAACTTGGTCTTCTGCCTTCGCCTGGTCAACAGAGTAGTAAGTCCACTTATATACTTTTATGTTCTAGATCAGTGCTCTGACCCTGGGGGCCCTTGCCAAATACAACACTCTCTGGTATGGCTACCCACAGTGCCAGCTTGATTCTAACAGCTTCTTAACTTTATAATTTTGTTTCATTATTTGGAAATTTTATTTGTACAAGCAAGTTTTATCTGTATGGCATGTTTACAGCAGTCCCCAATTTACTGCTGTTAAAATAAGAACCAACGTTTTGCATTTCTTAAAAACCACTGATAGAGTTATAAAATGAAATCCAAGGATCAGAGAGGATTACTTTACTCTTTCAGTGTATTTTATTTAAAGCAGTTATAAACATTAATAAAACTTTGGAGGGGGAATAGAGATGGGGGAAAGGAATAATTTTAGGCTTATAATGTGCACAGGAAAATATCTGAAGAATGGACGGAGATTATGGGTATGCATTGAATATCTGCTTAAAACCACACAATTTGCACCCTAGGACATTTATGAATTTGTGTATTGCAGCCTTCCAAGCACTTTGAATTCTCATTTGCAGCTTGTTCATATGTTGAAGCGCCTTTATTATACCAAATATAACAAGTCTATGAAAGCGGAAGCAGGCTCTCTAAGTCATTGTTTAATATTTGGTGGTGGATTTGCCTTGTTAACAGGATTTTCTGATGTACTTGTAACTCCCTAATCTTCCATACAAATGTTTGTAATATCATCTCCTTGTTCTTTGTCTTGAATGTTGTCCGTTAAGTCTCAGTAAACCCACTTGAAGGATTTGCCTGCAAAACTGGCAAGCTTCTCTTAATGCAGAGCTTTGCATTTGAATCCTGGAATGTTGGTTGTATTGGGGTTTTCCTATTTTTCCCCTGGAGATGGGGGAGCTCACAAGTTCAGGGCTTTAGACAAAATGTTTACCCTGGCAAAAGTAGCGGAAGAAAAAAGAAAGCCTGGAAATCATCAAAGTAAAATTTGTCTTGCAAAGCGTTTTTGCTGTAGTAATAAAAGGAGGAGGAAGAGGAATTGAGTTTACTGAAAATACTGCATAAAAGCTGCAAGCTTCTCTTTTTGTTATGGAATGATGAAGCCTACTTGAATATATTTGTGTAGTTAATCCTTAAACATTTGTTTTATGTATATTCCCACTGTTAACACTAGGAAATATATGTTTGCAATTTCTTTCCCCAAATTTTAAACAGCTTTTGAAAGCACTAATAAATAAGTTTCCTGCTGATTTTTTTTTACCTCCAAGAGGCATTTCATATCCTTAGAGTCTCTTGCAATAGATATTTTTGAAAAATACCTTATGGGTATAAAAAGCGATATGGAAGAATGCTGTGGCCATGTATCAGGTAAATTAATTGCATCAAAACTATCAGGCAGGAAGGCTAACAGCCCAATTACAGTGATCCGCTGTGCAGTAAACAAGTGTCTACAATGCTGTGAAATGTAATGGCTGCTGAAGCAGCAAAACACCATGACCCGTGGGGTTGGATTCTTTCCTGACCTCATGCAAGTCATCATCATGCTGTGGCCAGCAATATCAGATGGTGTTGCAATACCAATGACATCTGCTGTCATCATGCACAGCATAACTCTGTATCAGTGTTGCACAGGTGTGAAGAGAGGTTGTGAGGAGGACATAGCAAGTATGGCTGCCTCAAAGTCACATAGCTAAATTGGTGGTACTTTATGCCTCTGATATCTGCAGATTAATAAAGCAAATGCCTGAGACTATAATGTAGCTCTTGGTGTACCATAGAGACAAGAGGTTCGTGTATTCTGACTCTTACCATTTCATACCACAAGTGGGGAATCATGTATCTGAACACTTCTCTATATTTTCTAAAAGCACTTTATGTTCATAGAAACTATCATGTTAGGAAGAAGCATACTAAAAAATTTTGTAAATTTAAAACACTCACAGCCTGATAGCATTTTAACATCATAATTCCTGTTTTGATCATACAGTCTTTTAGACATAGTTATATATAGTAACTGTACCACATTTAGGAGTGCATCAAAGTAGGCTTTTAACATACTGCTATGGGGCGATGGCGCGTCGATGGGCGGGCAGAGCTTGGATTGCTCCGTCCCCGCCCGAACTACTTTCGCTTTGTACGAGCCTCCTGCTTGTCGGGAGAGCTCGTCCAGCACCCCGGTGGAGGGAGCTGGTGCAGGGGGCATTTTTTCTGGCCCTCCCCCGCAATCGGCAGGGCGGGGGGTGTCCGGAACAGCCCCGAAGCCAAGGCGATCGGTTAGGAGGAACATGGAGACCATGCTCCACAAGACGCGGCCACCCATTGTTTTTAGCAAGGCTTGTAAACGGATTACAGACGGCAGCAACAGAGGAACACAGAAAAGAAGTGCGGTTGAATAAGAGAGGCCCCCCCACCTAAAGAATTGTGTCCTTTTCGAAGGAAAAAAAGGCCGGGAAAAGGAGTGGACATAATTGCAAGGGGTTTTTTTTGCTATTACCTATGGGGGGGAAAGAGCTACACAGCTCCCTGTTGACATGGACTATTGGTAAGCGAGAAGAAAGGGGACAATGAGAGACTGTAAGGCAAAAAAGATAATTATTGAACTTTAATGGTGACGGAGTGGAAAGTTGTTTGAAAGGGAAGACAGCGTGAGGGACGAGGAAGAGTTGAAGGGAAA